>NW_028256840.1:0-8691 GCF_048593485.1 Apis florea | reverse complement strand
ATTTATATATTTACTTTCTTAATTATTTACTTTTTCATATATTTATTTATTCATTTGTTCAATATTATTTTGTTCACTTGTTGATTCATTTCTTTACTCATGTATACATCAAATTATTTTATTAATGTAATTTCCTGTACAAAGCTTCTTTGATACATATATTATTTTTTTATTCTTTCCTTTATTTATTCAATTATTTATATTTATTCATTCTTTCATTCATTCATTTATCTACTGATATATTTGTACACTTTTTATTTTGTTCATTTATATATACATCAAATTATTTATATATTTACATTTTTAGAATTTATTTGTATGAATGGTGTTTATTCTTTTATTTATCTAGTGATTTATTTCTTGATTTTCTTATAGATTCTTTGAGATTATTCATTTATATATATTCTATATATTATATATATTCATTTATATATTATTCATTTATATATGCATAATTTATTAATTTATTTAACTTCTACTTTATTTATTTATAAATTCACTTACCTATTCATTTATTTATTTATTGAATTATCTACTAAGTAACTTTGTAAAGATTTTTATGACTTTTTTATTTCATGTGTGCAGCAATTCATTTATTTGTTAATTTATTCCTTCTTTGATTTCAATTTATTCCTTCAGACAAACATTCTTTGATTGAAAGTATCTTGAAAGTTTATATGTATATTTATTGATTTAGATGAACATATGAAATAAATGAAGAAATAAATGTAGAAATAAATAAGTAAAAGTAAAATTAAATAAGTAAAAATATAAAGTAAAATATAAATCAAAAAATAAATGTAAAAAATAAATAAGTGAAAACATAAATTAAAAAATAAATCAAGAAATAAATCTTTTAATAACAAATAAAAGAATATATAAGTGATTCAATAAATGAAGCAATAAAAATTAATTGAAAAGAAAGATGAATAAAAAATTTATAATATATCACAGTAATTTAGAATAAATTTTATAAGACTGAAAATTATTTATTATATAACAAAATTTGATGTTAAAATGTTATAATACCGATCCGCGTATCGACAAAGTTCAATAAGAAATGATCCTTCCGTCGCGACCTGTTTCTTATGTATAGGACGCAAAGATTTATGGAAATAGACGTCTTTTGTCGATTGTTCTAAATCCATTTTTCGAATATAATAATCAATAATTTCTCAATTTTTACATTTTTTATTGTTAATTTATACATCTAATAATTTATTACAATATTAATGTAATAATTAATTTATATTTTTATGAACTGAAGTTCAATTTATAGTTTTATAGTTTTATGATATTAATTTTTTATTTATAATTGTATTGAAATATTCTTAGTACTATTTTATGTAAAAAATAATTATTATAATAATTTAGAAATTTTTATAGATAATTGAATGAATTTATAAATTTAATAATTTAATAATTTTTTTACAATAACAAATATGAAAATTATATTTTTGCAAATTATAACAAATATAACAAATATAAAAATTAAATTTATGATATTATTTTCTATTTGTAACTATGTAAATATATTCTAAAAGCCATTTTATGTTCCTTTCATTTAAATTTTTAAAACTTGTTTAATCATTTATTTATTTATATTTCTTTTCTTTGTTTATTTAATTTACATTATTATATCCCTATCCTATATCTTTATTTAATAAATTACTTACATATTTATTAATTCATTTATGTAATGTTTTGTTTCTAAATTTTCTTTCTTTTGTTCACTTATATTATATCACAAATTATTTACTTATTTTATTACTTTATTCATTTACTTTTACTTAAATAATGATTTATTTATAGATTTTGTTGTAACCTTTTATTGATTTACGTATTTCATGAATTTATTTATTTATTTGCTTAATATATTGATTAGTTATACATAGACAATGATTTATTTGTAGACTTCTAACTTGTTCATTTATATATTTCATAAATTTATTAATTTATTTATTATTTTATTGGTTTACTTATATATATTTAGCCATTCATTTGCTAGTGATTTATTTATAAATTTCTTAGTTTTGTTCATTTATATATGCATCAAATTATATATTTATTCTTTCATTTATTTAAGGAATTATCTAGATTTCTTAAAAGATTTCTTATTTCATTTATTTTTATTTTAAACTTAAATTTTTATTAATTATATATTATAAATAATTATAAATTTGGTTCTCTATTTCTTAATTTATTTATTTTTATATATGTATTTATTTAATCATTTTGTCCTGTAATTTATTTACAGATTTCTTTAAATTCTAAAGCCTCTTTCTTTTGTTGATTTACATATATACTTGTTTAATTATTTATTCACTTATTCCTCTATTTATCTAATTATTTATATGTCAATTTTTTTATTTTAAAAAATATTTTTTTACTTAATTGAAATAAAGAAATAGAACATATGGATAGCTATGAACTATAGCATATAATAGCAATATAATAATTGATTCTATGCTCCGAAAACATTAGGATAATTATCTGATTGTAATATATTTTTAAACTTATATATAATTAAAAAAGAAAATAATAATATATATATATATATGGAAATAAAACTCAAAGGAAGCTTCGATTGTTCGCCACGAGATGGCGGTAAAGATCAGTCCACTCATGTGGCGCCACCTCTGTATAATTCATAGAAGCAATTAATAAAAAGAAAAGTCAAACATAAGGCCTGATACTTATAAATTATAGAATAATTATAGTACTCGATTCCTTTGATTCTATGCTCCGAAAACATTCGGATACTTATCTGATTGTAATGCAATAAATTTTCAAACACTTATATTTAATGAAAAAGGAAACTAAAGGTAAAAAATTATATTTAAATAAAAATTAAATGAAAGGAAGCTTCGATTACTCGCCACGAGATGGCGGTAAAGATCAGTCCACTCATGTGGCGCCATCTCTGGACAATTCATAGAAGCAATTTATAAAAAGAAAAGTCAAACATAAAGCCTGATATTGAAAAATTATAGAATAAATATAGTACTCGATTCCTTTGATTCTATGCTCCGAAAATATTCGGATACTTATCTGATAGCAATGCATTAAATTTTCAAACACTTATATTTAATGAAAAAGGAAATTAAAGATAAAGAATTATATTTACATTAAAATTAAATGAAAGTAAGCTTCGATTATTCGCCACGAGATGGCGGTAAAGATCAGTCCACACATGTGGCGCCATCTCTGGATAATTCACAGAAGCAATTTATAAAAAGAAAAGTCAAACATAAGGCCTGATATTTATAAATTATAAAATAATTATAGTACTCGATTCCTTTGATTCTATGCTCCGAAAACATTCGGATACTGATATCTAGATATGTAATGCAATAAATTTTCAAACACTTATATTTAATGAAAAAGGAAATTAATGGTATAAAATTATATTTAAATTAAAATTAAATTGTAACTCGATTCTTTGATTCTAGCTCCGAAATATTCGATACTTTCGATTGTATGAATAATTTTCAAACACATATTTATAAAAAGAAATAAAAAAAAATTATATTTAAATTAAAATATTAAGACTCGATTCCACGAGATGGCGGTAAAGATCAGTCCACTCATGTGGCGCCATCTCTGGACAATTCATAGAAGCAATTTATAAAAAGAAAAGTCAAACATAAAGCCTGATATTGAAAAATTATAGAATAAATATAGTACTCGATTCCTTTGATTCTATGCTCCGAAATATTCGGATACTTATCTGATTGTAATGCAATAAATTTTCAAACACTTATATTTAATGAAAAAGAAAATTAAAGATAAAAAATTATATTTATATAAAAATTAAGTGATAGGAAGCTTCGATTACTCGGCACGAGATGGCGGTAAAGATCAGTCCACTCATGTGGCGCCATCTCTGGACAATTCATAGAAGCAATTTATAAAAAGAAAAGTCAAACATAAAGCCTGATATTGAAAAATTATAGAATAAATATAGTACTCGATTCCTTTGATTCTATGCTCCGAAAATATTCGGATACTTATCTGATAGCAATGCATTAAATTTTCAAACACTTATATTTAATGAAAAAGGAAATTAAAGATAAAGAATTATATTTACATTAAAATTAAATGAAAGTAAGCTTCGATTATTCGCCACGAGATGGCGGTAAAGATCAGTCCACACATGTGGCGCCATCTCTGGATAATTCACAGAAGCAATTTATAAAAAGAAAAGTCAAACATAAGGCCTGATATTTATAAATTATAAAATAATTATAGTACTCGATTCCTTTGATTCTATGCTCCGAAAACATTCGGATACGTATCAGATTGTAATGCAATAAATTTTCAAACACTTATATTTAATGAAAAAGGAAACTAAAGGTAAAAAATTATATTTAAATTAAAATTAAATGAAAGGAAGCTTCGATTACTCGCCACGAGATGGCGGTAAAGATCAGTCCACTCATGTGGCACCATCTCTGGACAATTCGTAGAAGCAATTTATAAAAAGAAAAGTCAAACAAAAAGCCTGATATTAAAAAATTATAGAATAAATATAGTACTCGATTCCTTTGATTCTATGCTCCGAAATATTCGGATACTTATCTGATTGTAATGCAATAAATTTTCAAACACTTATATTTAATGAAAAAGGAAACTAAAGGTAAAAAATTATATTTAAATTAAAATTAAATGAAAGGAAGCTTCGATTACTCGCCACGAGATGGCGGTAAAGATCAGTCCACTCATGTGGCGCCATCTCTGGACATTTCATAGAAGCAATTTATAAAAAGAAAAGTCAAACATAAAGCCTGATATTGAAAAATTATAGAATAAATATAGTACTCGATTCCTTTGATTCTATGCTCCGAAATATTCGGATACTTATCTGATTGTAATGCAATAAATTTTCAAACACTTATATTTAATGAAAAAGAAAATTAAAGATAAAAAATTATATTTATATAAAAATTAAGTGATAGGAAGCTTCGATTACTCGGCACGAGATGGCGGTAAAGATCAGTCCACACATGTGGCGCCATCTCTGGATAATTCATAGAAGCAATTCATAAAAAGAAAAGACAAACATAAGGCCTGATACTTTTAAATTATAGATTATATATTGTACATGTAGACAAATGAATAAGTAACTGATAATGCTAAAATAATTAATGATTTGACACAGTATTAAATAAATTGATTTAATTTTTTTTACATTTTTCGATATACTTACTTTTGAAATACCCACGTTGCTAGAGAACTGATCTCTAACGCCTTGGTGAGGTGAACAAACGAAGCTTTCAATCATCCTTAAATCTAATATAAGTAATTAATTAACATTATTTTCCTTTTTGTTCATGTAAAAATGTTTAAAAACTTATTACTTTATGATAATATCTATATGTTCGGAATATTGAAGCAAAGGAATCAATTATTGCATTTATTTTATAATTTTTGATGTTAAAACTTATACATTACTTTTCTATTTTTATATTGCTTCTATGATTTATCCAGAGATGGCGCCACATGTGTGGACTGATCTTTACCGCCATCTCGTGGCGAATAATCGAAGCTTACTTTCATTTAATTTTAATGTAAATATAATTCTTTATCTTTAATTTCCTTTTTCATTAAATATAAGTGTTTGAAATTTTTTTGCATTACAATCAGATTAGTATCCGAACGTTTTTGGAGTATAGAATCAAAGGAATCGAGTACTATATTTATTCTATAATTTATAAGTATTTGCCCTTATGTTTGACTTTTCTTTTAAAAATTGCTTCTATGAATTGTCCAGAGATGGCGCCACATGAGTTGACTGATCTTTACCGCCATCTCGTGGCGAATAATCGAAGCTTCCTTTAATTTTTCTGTAAATATAATTTTTTATCTTTAATTTCCTTTTCCATTAAATATAAGTGTTTGAAATTTTTTTGCATTACAATCAGATAAGTTTCCGAACGTTTCTGGAGCATAGAATCAAAGGAATCGAGTACTATATTTATTCTATAATTTATAAGTATCAATCCTTATCTTTTTTCTTTTTAAAATTGCTTCTACGAATGACACAGAGATGGCGCCATGTGAGAGGACTGATCTTTACCGCCATCTCGTGGCCAATAATCGAAGCTTCCTTTGAGTTTTATTTCCATATATATATATATATATATTATTTTCTTTTTTGATTATATATAAGTTTAAAAATATATTACAATCAGATAAATGTTTTCGGAGCATAGAATCAATTATTGTATTGTTATTATATCATTATATTATATATATTATATCAACTATTATATGCTATAGTTTATAGCTATCCATATGTTTTATTTCTTTATTTCAATTAAGTAAAAAAATATTTTTTAAAATAAAATAATTAACATATAAATAATTAGATAAATAAAGGAATAAGTGAATAAATAATTAAACAATTATATATGTAAATCAACAAAAGAAAGAGACTTTAAAATTTAAAGAAATCTGTAAATAAATTACAGGACAAAATGATTAAATAAATACATATATAAAAATAAATAAATTAAGAAATAGAGAACCAAATTTAATAAAAATTTAAATTTAAAATGAAAATAAATGAAATAAGAAATCTTTTAAGAAATCTAGATAATTCGTTAAATAAATGAAAGAATAAATATATAATTTGATGCATATATAAATGAACAAAACTAAGAAATTTATAAATAAATCATTAGCAAATGAATGGCTAAATATATATAAGTAAACCAATAAAATAATAAATAAATTAATAAATTTATGAAATATATAAATGAACAAGTTAGAAGTCTACAAATAAATCATTGTCTATGTATAACTAATCAATATATTAAGCAAATAAATAAATAAATTCATGAAATACGTAAATCAATAAAAGGTTACAACAAAATCTATAAATAAATCATTATTTAAGTAAATGAATAAAGTAATAAAATAAGTAAATAATTTGTGATATAATATAAGTGAACAAAAGAAAGAAAATTTAGAAACAAAACATTACATAAATGAATTAATAAATATGTAAGTAATTTATTAAATAAAGATATAGAATAGGGATATAATAATGTAAATTAAATAAACAAAGAAAAGAAATATATAAATAAATGATTAAACAAGTTTTAAAAATTTAAATGAAAGGAACATAAAATGGCTTTTAGAATATATTTACATAGTTACAAATAGAAAATAATAACATAAATTTAATTTTTATATTTGTTATATTTGTTATAATTTGCAAAAATGTAATTTTTATATTTGTTATTGTAAAAAAATTATTAAATTATTAAATTTATAAATTCATTCAATTATCTATAAAAATTTCTAAATTATTATAATAATTATTTTTTACATAAAATAGTAATAAGAATATTTCAGTACAATTATAAATAAAAAATTAATATAAAAATTAATAAAACTATAAATTGAACTTTAGTTCCTAAAAATATAAATTAATTATTACATTTAATATTGTAATAAATTATTAGATGTATAAATTAACAATAAAAAATGTAAAAATTGAGAAATTATTGATTATTATATTCGAAAAATGAATTTAGAACAATCGGCAAAAGACGTGTATTTCCGTAAATCTTTGCGTCCTATATATAAGAAACAGGTCGCGACGAAAGGATCATTTCTTATCGAACTTTGTCGACACACGGATCGGTATTATAACATTTTAACATCAAATTTTGTTATATAACAAATAATTTTCAGTCTTATAAAATTTATTCTAAATTAATATTTATAATATTACTGTGATATATTATAAATTTTTTATTCATCTTTCTTTTCAGTTAATTTTTATTGCTTCATTTATTGAATCACTTATATATTCTTTTATTTGTTATTAAAAGATTTATTTCTTGATTTATTTTTTAATTTATGTTTTCACTTATTTATTTTTTACATTTATTTTTTGAATTATATTTTACTTATTTAATTTTACTTTTACTTATTTAATTTAAAATTATTTTTTTATTTATTTATTTCTACATTTATTTCTTCATTTATTTCATATGTTCATCTAAATTAATAAATATACATATAAACAGATACTTTCAAACAATAAAATATATTTCTAAATCAAAGAATGTTTGTCTGAAGGAATAAATTGAAATCAAAGAAGGAATAAATTAACAAATGAATTGCTGCACACATGAAATAAAAAAGTCATAAAAATCTTTACAAAGTTACTTAGTAGATAATTCAATAAATAAATAAATGAATAGGTAAGTGAATTAGTAAATAAATGAAGTAGAAGTTAAATAAATTATGCATATATAAATGAATAAAATAATCTCAAAGAATCTATAAGAAAATCAAGAAATAAATCACTAGATAAATAAAAAAATAAACATCATTCATACAAATAAATTCTAAAAATGTAAATATATAAATAATTTGATGTATATATAAATGAACAAAATAAAAAGTGTACAAATATATCAATACATAAATGAATGAATGAAAGAATGAATAAATATAAATAATTAAATAAATAAAGGAAAGAATAAAAAAATAATATATGTATCAAAGAAGTTTTGCACAGGAAATTACATTAATAAAATAATTTGATGTATACATGAATAAAGAAATGAATCAACAAGTGAACAAAATAATACAATTACTGAACAATTGAATAAATAAATATATGAAAAAGTAAATATCTAAGAAAGTAAATATATAAATAATTTGATAATG
>NW_028256837.1:0-8699 GCF_048593485.1 Apis florea | reverse complement strand
TAAAAAACACATCATATATATTTCATATATCAATATTTCACACATTCATTGTCACGAGAGTATAAACTATTAATAATTACATACTTCAATAACAGCAATACTACTTTTCACATTACCACATAAAACTACTTTACACATCAAAATTATTACCACATAATACTATTTTCCATATTGACACTATTACTATATAATATCATTTTTTTTATCACATCAATACTATTATAACATACCATTACTTTTCACATCCATAAATCATATAACAACATTACTATCATTATACTGTATCATACAAGTAATATATATGTATTATTATATATAACATATATTATATTTATATTATAATAATAGCGTCATTACCATCATCATCTATTATACATGCAATCACAAATATATCCTACTCGAAGCAACACTTTGATAAGTTATCCACTCATATTTCATGTATCCATAAAATTGATTAAAATTAAAAATAGACGCATAATGATAATTGCATAATTCCGTAATCTAGTTCTATATAAATCTATACACAAAAGACACATCATATATATATATTGTATATATCAAGATTTTACACATTCATTGTCACGAAAGTATAAAATATTAGTAATTACACACTTCAATAGAAAACAACAATACTACTTTTCACATCAACACTATTACCAAATAGAGTTACTTTTGACATTATCACATTTACTACACTATTATCACGTAACAATATTACTATCATTATACTATACTGTAAAAATAATATACATGTATTATTCGTTTTGAGAAGTCTATCTCTAGAGAAATCTGCAACGACAGTTAAACGAAATACGAGTATCATTTATTAATTTCCCAGTAAAACGAATTGGAAACGAATAAGACTAATAAAGGATTAGTAAAAATTATATGAAATATACTTACTTTTGAATCGATGATGATTTCAAAAACCGTATTTCCTGAATACGTAACTTGTACTGAGATTAATTATATCTGAAACGAACTTAGTTAGAAAATTAATATAATATCAGAAGGAAAGAAGAAAAAGTAATTAAAATAGTATGATTTAGAATAAAAAGATAAGTTTTATAACGAACATTCACGATTATTGATACTAAGAAATTTATCTTCGAATTTAAAGAAATTTAAACAGTAAAAAAGATTAATGTACATTTATTATAATAATACTTTCTGCAAACGCAAAATGTGACAAAAGGTGTTGAAAAAGAAGACAATTCAGTAGCCAGAAGGGCTACTACTAACGTAAAAGTATCTTCCACTCGATATAAATATCCGAATAGCAAACCGAAAGTGGAATATTCATTTTAAAATTCTTTTTTAAAAGAAAAAAAATTCAATCAATCACGAAGAGTGCTTTATTATATTACGATATTGAAATATTTATTGAATTGCAACTAAAAAAGAAAAAAGAAAAAAAGAAAAAATAAAAGTAAAAAAAGAAAGAATTGAAAAATTCCCGAAAATAATCAAATATTTACGCAACGCTATTATATGCACTCAAATTTAAGTAATGCAACGTTAATGGAAAATATCCAGTGCAGCCTTCTTAATGACTGCCGTTGTGCGATCACTCTTGTTTGCTCTCTTTGGGTGACCACTTAGGTGATTAAGACACCTGAACAGGAACATGAATATTTCCACAATATTAATGGAAGAAATTTGGGCATTTAATATTCGCAACGCTACTTGAACAAACACGATTATTTATCAACGAAACGCTACTTTTTCTATATGATTAAAAAGAAAAAAAATAATCCATTAAAAATAAAAAAATTTAACCGTAATTGATATAAATTTTAATTTTACTTTATTAGAAATTATAACAGTTTATAAGAAATTCGCGACATCGTATAATTCGCAACACTAACTAATTTTGCAAACGCGATTCTCACTTTAACGCAACGCTAATAACAAAAACGCGAAAATTACAACGTAACGTGATAATTCAAGCCGTATTGAATCAGTATTGAATTAGCAATGCTAATAAAAAAATCGCGATGCCCATAATAATTGAAGAACTGGATGATGGGCCAGCATGCAAATTGGCCAGACAATACAATAACAATTACTACGTATACTAAAACGAGCACAATGACAAAATAGTAACAATGACTTCCCATCCTTTGGACCCAAAAAACAAATCCAAAAGATGAGAAGCCATTCGTTGCAGCCCCTCTTCGCGACAATTTGTCGAGGCCTCTTCGGTCTTCCTCCTTCGGGCGCGATGCCCGCTGAAACTTAAATCTAGGCTCGAGACTCGCTAAACGCAAATCAAAGAAAAAAAGAAAAAAAAAAGACTAAATCGCGAAAACTAAGTGCACGTAGACCAACTGTCAATCGTACACGTGTAGAATCTCGAGCGCAACGTTCGTTTCGAAACCAAATCGCGATCGCGACCGCGGAATTCGAAAAATCGAAAGCAAAGCCAGAAACGAATGATCATTTGATGACCACTCGTCTCAGCCTTATTCTCGATCATTCAAATTTGATTTCCTGAAACAGATTGTCACGCGAAAACGCGCCTACCCGACCAGAGACTGTGACAATCTGCCCGGCCCTACCTACTTATAATTAACAGGCACGCCAGAAAGTATGCTACCTATCCTACCTAACCCTATATTTAAAAAAATGGCAAAACAGGCATACCAACACATTCGTTCAACGATTCTCACGCATTATACTCGGGCGCAAAAGCCTACACTAGGGAAAGCGTCCCGGGACACCTCCGACACCCGAGCTTGGCACACAACTCGCACACTCTAACTTTACGTACCATTTTCCTGAAATCGACTGACGATGGCTAGCGAACATTGCGTAAATCGCGATAAAAATATTTCAATTGTATTTGTAATTGTATTTATGATTGAATACGTGTATAAAAGAATATGTGTAATTTTAAAAGAATGATATTGAAGTAGATAATAGATAATAGAAAATTTGATAAACGATATAATTATAATTTGCAATATTTCATAGAGGATGTAATAATAAATTCGTACAATAAATTGTGATGAAAATTAATAATAATGAATGAAATAATAATCGTAATCGACGCAATTCCACAGCCTAACCACACACACAATGTGAAAAATACGTCGTGCACGATCCCCAACTCATCGTCAGTCGCTGAAAAATTTGTATTAACTTATCAACTAATCATCGTACCCATCGCCTTTCTCTCATCCAAGTAACATCTGAGCACGTGAGTAAGATCCTGGCAATGGATACGGAAAGGGTTAAACCTGAAAATCCTGAGCTAAAAAGAATTTATTAGAATATCTATAACGGAATAATGTTCTTTAATTCAAGATCTGACTTTGATAAATTTACTTTATAAATTTAACTTTACAAATTAATTTCATTTATAAATATTTATTATGAAATAATTAATTATTGATAATATTTTAGGAGAAAAATATGCAAATGATAAATAAAAAATTTATTTATGAAAATTAGTAATAATTTATGTATCGTAAAAAATTTATGTATCATTATTAATAATAATTAAGTTTAAATTGAAATATATATATAATAACCTCAGGCGATCTCTTTATCAAAGCAATTTCGAAAATACAAAAACTAGCATTCAAAACGGTTTGCTCCGATTCAGAAATCTACCTGTCGCGAAGTACCTTCTTGCACATGTAATTTCATGTTTTTACGAAAAGGATAAGGTATTTTTACATTACGAAGCGATGCTTTATAACGAAAAACCAAATAATCGAATGTTATCACGAAATCGAGGGTAAAATTAATTATTGTTTATTATCAATAATACTGTTTAATATTATATTAACGAAGACAACTGACTTCTCCGCTAAAAGAAGTTTAATTAAAATCATTTCTATATTTTTCCATTCTTTCAACAATAATTGATTTTCATAACTGTATATTTATATGATTATTTTACTTCAATTTTACAAATATTTTATAACAAAAATATTTTCAATCTAATTACTTATCAATCAAATTAATTATTTACATCAATTTATTGTAATAACTAGATTTATTATATTAATATTAATTGTAAAACGTTATTTAATACAGAATTAATCATCAATGTCATCTTAAAAACGCGACGTGCAAGAAGATCTATCCTGATCTAATAAATAAAACACAAAGAAATGTTACTATTCACGGGTACAATAAATACCCGCGGTCAATTGTGCTCGTGCAAAAATCTACGTATACAACCAATCACCCGTGTCGATCTGGACCTTTCGTCCTACGACATGATTGAGTGATCGGAGGAACATAAATGCATGCGACTCACCGATAGATGCGAAGAATCTACCATGGCCTATAGGATGTCAAGTAGTCATCAAATATGAGGGAGTAGAAACTGTAACAAAACATGGAACACCATTGAAATACAATATTCTGATTGTTTGAAAAAGATGAAAGAAATAAAAAATATATAAAAATAATTACCTCTTCGCGTGATGGATGATCGCCTTATTCTCTTGAGCACTGATTCTATCTTATACCGAAAACGAATATTAATTTAAAAAAAAAAGAAAATAAAAAAAAAGAAAATAAAAAAACTAAATAAAAAACTACTAACGCGTTCGATTAATTTATAATCGGCGAACAAACACTGACTCTAATTTCGCGATTATCATAAATAAATTTAATTAAAACTATTGTGCTCTAAAATATTAAAAAAACTATTATTACGAAGCAAACACTGAATCTACCAACCGCATTGCGCGCGGTCATTAAAATTCTCTGGAAATAAAGCTGTATCAATAAATGGAAGGTCTATAGAAAAAGAAATAAATTGATCTTTTTACATTTTTCTCCTTTTTCTCATTCAAACATTTTCAGAAAATATTACCCCTCTTTTATTAAGACTCGTTATTAATTTTTCACGAATAAAAAAATTTCATATGTGTCTGAAGAGATTGAATGTACATTTTTAAATTATCGCAAGTATTGACATTTTTCGTGAATGTTCGTTATAAAAGTATAAATATACATTGAAATAATATAATATAAATCACATAAATATGATCTAATAAAAACAGAATAAATACATACAGTACATGAGCGAAAAATCAAACTCCTCTTTTGAAAAAGTACGATTGACGTCCATATTCTTCCCGCCTTTGAAGTTGGACTAAATTAATCTGAAAATAACTTGTACAAAAGAAAATAATAATTTTCAAATGAATGTATAAAATGTTTAAAATTAACCGATCCCTGTGAAAATAAAACAATCGTAAATTCCATCATAGAAAGTCGTAATACGAGTTAAATGAAATTGTAATCAATGAAATTGTGGCAAATAGATCATATTAAAGAAAAGCTGAACGAATAGAACACAAACTAGCGATAGCACGAATAACCTCAACAATGGAATACACGATCGACGGAAAAATACAAAACACTAATTAATTTCTTCGTTACAATAATAAATGGATTAGAAAATAAACAAAATTAATAGTAATTTTTAAATTTGAAAACAAAATATGAACAGAATTACTTACTGCGCTATTGAATTAGAGAGACCGGTTGCGATCACACATGTCCTACCATGATGGTTTTCCACAGGAGACTGACGCTACTTGCTAGAATTCAAATTGGCGTTTTCTGATTGGCTGACGTTGTGAGCCAATTCGATAATCGAAATCGCGCGAAAAATTAAAAGTATTTCACGTTATATTTTTATTATTCTAATTAAAAATATATAAATTTATTTATATATTACTAATTTTTAATATTTTTTTAACATTTATTGACTTCTATATTTATCATTCTTTTACTAATTCATTTATGTATTGATTTATTTATCGATTATCGATTTAGCGATTATTTATTTATTTGTCTAGTTATGTATATATATATATATATTTATCATCTACTATAACCTAAGTTTCTTTCGCATTAAATTACAGAATGTATTTCGACACGCTTACAATAATCTTAATTTAACTAATATAATTTATTAATTATTCTATTAATACCTACAATCCAGTCTATCTAATTAATCAAAATAATCAAATGAAATTATGCAGAGTTTAGACTGGATTGCAGGTGTGCGTAGTTCTTGGCTTGCCATCGTTTTCCGAAACACTATTACTGATAATATATATACATATTTCAAGAACTTTTTAATAAAATATTGTAATATAATTTTGTATAATTTTGAAGAAAAGAATTTTTAGAAAGCGATGCCAATTACCAGGTCTCACCCAACGAGGAGGTGACTACGCATCGAGACCCACCTAAAACTAAAAAAAAAATATTATAATTCATGATTAATTTAAAATTAAAGTTAAAAAAATATAAAACATAACTAGACAAATAAATGAAAAATAAATTAATGATAAAACATATAAAAAATAAATCTTATAAAAACAATTTAAAATATAAATTATATATTTATATACATATAAATTACAAGGATCTTTACATCGATCTTTACAAAAGTTTTTTTACAATTTGTCGCAATTTTTCTTACAATTAATCCCACGTCGTCCAACGATGAGGCTTAATCTAACTTAATCTAGATCTTAATATTAAATCTTAAATTTACGATTTATGCGTCCTACTGGCATCATCCATATCAAAGATACGCTCCTATTTAAAACGAAAAATATGGGAAAAAAGAAGAACTGTTAGATATTCAATCGAAAAATACAAATGTCTTCAATTATTTGAAAAAAAAGATCATGGAAAAAAGGAAGAAAAAGAAGAACAGAAAAACAAGCGTAAGAAGAAATGTAAATGTAAAAACCCAAGAAAGAAAAATAGAAGAAATTAAAAAATTTGAATCATAGGCGACTTATATCAATGGATTTACGAGAATCATCAAACAGATGATATTCAATGATCTAACAGAAGAACGTTTTATATTTTTATGACACAAGGAACGAACAAAGAATAGATCCGCGACCATCAGAACCGATTTACGAGAACGACATTCGACCACAAGATCTTATTTTTATCGAATATTAAAAAATCATAAAACCTAGCCATAAAAAGAAGAAGAAATCGAAAGAAGAATAAGAACAACTTAATTTTATTCGAGAAGAAAAAAAATGAAGATATTGAAAATGTTCTAATTTATCTTATGTTAAGAGCGTATCTTCTTGTGGAGTATGCTCACAATAATTTAAATATCTATCTTACATTATATTTAAAATTTAAATTTAAATCTAATTTTAATTAAATCTAGAACATATATATCTCGTGATGTCCCAAGCTTGAAAAATGAAGTAAATCTAAAAAAAATCTGAAATATATATATATAAAAATATCAATCAAATGAAACATAAATAAATTAAAAATCTGAAATATAAAAAAAGTAAAAATTTAATTTTGATATTTCACATAGAAATTTCAAATATTTATACAACTAGTTTAAAAATAAACAATTAAAAAATAAATAATTAAAAATAAAAAATAATAAAAAGTACTGGATATGTAGACAAGTTTGAATAAATTTTAACATAGAAAAAAATTTAATTTTAATTTTGATAATGAATAATTCTTGTAATTCAAAAAAATGAATTGAATTTATATTAATATATTATAGTATGAATATTAAATAAATTAATATTTTTACTATAATCATAATGATTTTAAGTAATATTAAAAAATTAGAAAAAATTCACATGAACAAACTTTTCAGCAATATTTTTATGAACAAATGTTTCAATATTTAGGGACGCTGAAAAAAAATTGCTGGAAAAATTGCCAAAAGAGGCTATAAGGGACCATACTTGGTGATCCAAAATAGGGACCACATTTTTGCAGTTCTTGTAACTGCATTTTGTGATCCAAAAAAAGGGACCACATTTTTGCAGTTCTTCTAACTGCATTTTGTGATCCAAAAATAGGACCATTTCCACATTTTATTAGTGGAACAATTATGGGGCATATTATATACGCAACGCTATTTTCAAAAACGCGATAATTTCTTAACGCAACACTATTTTCAAAAACGCGATAATTTCTTAACGCAACACTATTTTTAAAAACGCGATTCTCATTTACGCAGCACTAATTTTAAAAACGTGATCATTTTTTAACGCAACAATACTTTCAAAAACACGATCATTTTTTAACACAACTCTACATTCAAAAATGCGATATCATTTCTTAACGCAACGTTACTTTTAAAAACGTGATTATTTTTTAACGCAACGCTATTTTTAAAAACGCGATTCTCATTTAACACGCAACGCTATTTTCAAAAACGCGATTCTCATTTAACGCAACACTAATGTAAACGCGAAATTTAAAACGCAACTCTAATTCAACCCGTTATTAATCAATCGCAACACTAATAAAAAATCGCGATGCCCATGATGTCTGGATCTGGATGATGGGCCTGCATGCAAATAGGCCAGACAACACAACAACAATCAACTACATATACTAAAACGAGCACAATGACAAAATAGTAACAATGACTTCCCATCCTTTGGACCCAAAAAACAAATCCAAAAGATGAGAAGCCATTCGTTGCAGCCCCTCTTCGCGACAATTTGTCGAGGCCTCTTCGGTCTTCCTCCTTCGGGCGCAATGCCCGCTGAAACTTAAATCTAGGCTCGAGATTCGCTAATCGTAAATCAAAGAAAAAAAGAAAAAAAAAAAACTAAATCGCGAAAGCTAAGTGCACGTAGACCAATTATCAATCGTACACGTGCAGAATCTCGAGCGCAACGTTCGTTTCGAAACCAAATCGCGAT
>NW_028256836.1:0-22188 GCF_048593485.1 Apis florea | reverse complement strand
AATGAGTTCAAAAAATCCTAAATACGCCTACTAGAAGATAAGATACAGCGGTTTAAAAAATTCGAAATTTTAAAAAATCAAAAATACCCTTCCACTATTTTGAATATAGCGTCTGAACCGTTTCTCTCCGAAAAACCCGAATGAAATCAGTCGAAAGAGGAGAGTTTCGCGCTTGTAAGGAGCCAAAAAAATCCTTAATACGCCTACTAGAAGATAAGATACAGCGGTTTAAAAACTTCGAAATTTTAAAAAATCAAAAATACCCTTCCACTATTTTGAATATAGCGTCTGAACCGTTTCTCTCCGAAAAACCCAAATGAAATGAGTCGAAAGAGGAGAGTTTCGCGCTTGAAATGAGCCAAGAAAATCCTAAATACGCCTACTAGAAGATAAGATACAGCGGTTTAAATACTTCGAAATTTTAAAAAATCAAAAATACCCTTCCACTATTTTGAATATAGCGTCTTAACCGTTTCTCTCCGAAAAACCCGAATGAAATCAGTCGAAAGAGGAGAGTTTCGCGCTTGTAAGGAGCCAAAAATATCCTTAATACGCCTACTAGAAGATAAGATACAGCGGTTTGAATACTTCGAAATTTTAAAAAATCAAAAATACCCTTCCACTATTTTGAATATAGCGTCTGAAACGTTTCTCTCCGAAAAACCCGAATGAAATGAGTCGAAAGAGGAGAGTTTCGCGCTTGAAATGAGCCCAAAAAATCCTAAATACGCCTACTAGAAGATAAGATACAGCGTTTTAAATACTCCGAAATTTTAAAAAATCAAAAATACCCTTCCACTATTTTGAATATAGCGTCTGAACCGTTCCTCTCCGAAAAACCCGAATGAAATCAGTCGAAAGAGGAGAGTTTCGCGCTTGTAAGGAGCCAAAAAAATCCTAAATACGCCTACTAGAAGATAAGATACAGCGGTTTAAATACTTCGAAATTTTAAAAAATCAAAAATACCCTTCCACTATTTTGAATATAGCGTCTTAACCGTTTCTCTCCGAAAAAACCCGAATGAAAGGTTTCGAAAGAGGAGAGTTTCGCGCTTGTAAGGAGCCAATAAAATCCTAAATACGCCTACTAGAAGATAAGATACAGCGGTTTAAAAATTTCGAAATTTTAAAAAATCAGAAATACCCTTCCACTATTTTGAATATAGCGTCTGAACCGTTCCTCTCCGAAAAACCCGAATGAAATCAGTCGAAAGAGGAGAGTTTCGCGCTTGTAAGGAGTCAAAAAAATCCTTAATACGCCTACTAGAAGATAAGATACAGCGGTTTAAATACTTCGAAATTTTAAAAAATCAAAAATACCCTTCCACTATTTTGAATATAGCGTCTGAACCGTTTCTCTCCGAAAAAACCCGAATGAAAGGAGTCGAAAGAGGAGAGTTTCGCGCTTGTAAGGAGCCAAAAAAATCCTTAATACGCCTACTAGAAGATAAGATACAGCGGTTTAAAAACTTCGAAATTTTAAAAAATCAAAAATACTCTTCCACTATTTTGAATATAGCGTCTGAACCGTTTCTCTCCGAAAAACCCGAATGAAATGAGTCGAAAGAGGAGAGTTTCGCGCTTGAAATGAGTCAAAAAATCCTAAATACGCCTACTAGAAGATAAGATACAGCGGTTTAAATACTTCGAAATTTTAAAAAATCAAAAATACCCTTCCACTATTTTGAATATAGCATCTTAACCGTTTCTCTCCAAAAAACCCGAATGAAATCAGTCGAAAGAGGAGAGCTTCGCGCTTCTAAGGAGCCAAAAATATCCTTAATACGCCTACTAGAAGATAAGATGCAGCGGTTTGAAATCTTCGAAATTTTAAAAAATCATAAATACCCTTCCACTAATTTGAATATAGCGTCTTAAACGTTTTTCTCCGAAAATCCCGAATGAAATGAGTCGAAAGAGGAGAGTTTCGCGCTTGAAATGAGCCAAAAAAATCCTAAATACGCCTACTAGAAGATAAGATACAGCGGTTTAAATATTCCGAAATTTTAAAAAATCAAAAATACCCTTCCACTATTTTGAATATTGCGTCTGAACAATTCCTCTCCGAAAAACCCGAATAAAATCCGTCGAAAGAGGAGAGTTTCGCGCTTGTAAAGAGTCAAAAAAATCCTTAATACGCCTACTAGAAGATAAGATACAGCTGTTTAAAATTTCCGAAATTTTGAAAAATCAAAAATACCCTTCCACTATTTTGAATATATCGTCTGAAACGCTTCTCTCCGAAAAACCCGAATGAAATGAGTCGAAAGAGGAGAGCTTCGCGCTTGTAAGGAGTCAAAAAAATCCTAAATACGCCTACTAGAAGATAAGAAACAGCGGTTTAAAAACTTCGAAATTTTAAAAAATCAAAAATACCCTTGCACTATTTTGAATATAGCGTCTCAACCGTTTCTCTCCGAAAAACCCGAATGAAATGTTTCGAAAGAGGATAGTTTCGCGCTTGTAAAGAGTCAAAAAAATCCTTAATACGCCTACTAGAAGATAAGATACAGCTGTTTAAATACTTCGAAATTTTAAAAAATCAAAAATACCCTTACGCAATTTTGAATATAGCGTCTGAACCGTTTCTCTCCGAAAAACCCGAATGAAATCAGTCGAAAGAGGAGAGTTTCGCGCTTGTAAGGAGCCAAAAAAATCCTTAATACGCCTACTAGAAGATAAGATGCAGCGGTGTGAAAACTTCGAAATTTTAAAACATCAAAAATACCCTTCCACTAATTTGAATATAGCGTCTTAACCGTTACTCTCCGGAAAACACGAATGAAATGATTCGAAGGAGGAGTGTTTCGCACTTGAAATGAGCTCAAAAAATACTAAATACGCCTACTAGAAGAGAAGATACAGCGGTTTAAAAACTTCGAAATTTTAAAAAATCAAAAATACCCTTCCACTAATTTGAATATAGCGTCTTAACCGTTTTTCTCCGAAAAACCCGAATGAAATGTTTCGAAAGAGGATAGTTTCGCGCTTGTAAAGAGTCAAACAAATCCTTAATACGCCTACCAGAAGATAAGATACAGCGATTTAAATACTTCGAAATTTTAAAAAAACAAAAATACCCTTCCACTATTTCGAATATAGCGTCTTAACCGTTTCTCTCCAAAAAAACCCGAACGAAAGGATTCGAAAGAGGAGAGCTTCGCGCTTGTAAGGAGCCAATAAAATCCTAAATATGCCTACTAGAAGATAAGATACAGCGGTTTAAAAATCCCGAAATTTTAAAAAATCAAAAATACCCTTCCACTATTTTGAATATTGCGTCTGAACCGTTCCTCTCCGAAAAACTCGTATAAAATCCGTCGAAAGAGGAGTGTTTCGCGCTTGAAATGAGCTCAAAAAATCCTAAATACGCCTACTAGAAGATAAGATACAGCGGTTTAAAAAATCCGAAATTTTAAAAAATCAAAAATACCCTTCCACTATTTTGAATATATCCTCTGAACCGCTTCTCTCCGAAAAACCCGACTGAAATGAGTCGAAAGGGGATTGTTTCGCGCTTGAAATGAGCCCAAAAAATAGTAAATACGCCTACTAGAAGATAAGATACAGCGGTTTAATGACTTCGAAATTTTAAAAAATCAAATATACCCTTCCTCTAATTTGAATATAGCGTCTTAACCGTTTCTCTCCGAAAAACCCGAATGAAATCAGTCGAAAGAGGAGAGCTTCGCGCTTGTAAGGAGCCAAAAAAATCCTAAATACGCCTACTAGAAGATAAGATACAGCGGTTTAAATACTTCGAAATTTAAAAAAAAAAAAATACCCTTGCACTATTTTGAATATAGCGTCTGAACCGTTTCTCTCCGAAAAACCCAAATGAAATGAGTCGAAAGAGGAGAGTTTCGCGCTTGAAATGAGCCAAGAAAATCCTAAATACGCCTACTAGATGATAAGATACAGCGGTTTAATTACTTCACAATTTTAAAAAATCAAAAATACCCTTCCACTATTTTGAATATAGCATCTTAACCGTTTCTCTCCAAAAAACCCGAATGAAATCAGTCGAAAGAGGAGAGTTTCGCGCTTGTAAGGAGCCAAAAATATCCTTAATACGCCTACTAGAAGATAAGATGCAGCGGTTTGAAGTCTTCGAAATTTTAAAAAATCATAAATACCCTTCCACTAATTTGAATATAGCGTCTTAAACGTTTCTCTCCGAAAATCCCGAATGAAATGAGTCGAAAGAGGAGAGTTTCGCGCTTGAAATGAGCCCAAAAAATCCTAAATACGCCTACTAGAAGATAAGATACAGCGGTTTAAAAATTCCGAAATTTTAAAAAATCAAAAATACCCTTCCACTATTTTGAATATTGCGTCTGAACAATTCCTCTCCGAAAAACCCGAATAAAATCCGTCGAAAGAGGAGAGTTTCGCGCTTATAAAGAGTCAAAAAAATCCTTAATACGCCTACTAGAAGATAAGATACAGCGGTTTAAAATTTCCGAAATTTTGAAAAATCAAAAATACCCTTCCACTATTTTGAATATATCGTCTGAAACGCTTCTCTCCGAAAAACCCGAATGAAATGAGTCGAAAGAGGAGAGCTTCGCGCTTGTAAGGAGCCAAAAAAATCCTAAATACGCCTACTAGAAGATAAGAAACAGCGGTTTAAAAACTTCGAAATTTTAAAAAATCAAAAATACCCTTGCACTATTTTGAATATAGCGTCTCAACCGTTTCTCTCCGAAAAACCCGAATGAAATGTTTCGAAAGAGGATAGTTTCGCGCTTGTAAAGAGTCAAAAAAATCCTTAATACGCCTACTAGAAGATAAGATACAGCTGTTTAAATACTTCGAAATTTTAAAAAATCAAAAATACCCTTACGCTATTTTGAATATAGCGTCTGAACCGTTTCTCTCCGAAAAACCCGAATGAAATCAGACGAAAGAGGAGAGTTTCGCGCTTGTAAGGAGCCAAAAAAATCCTTAATACGCCTACTAGAAGATAAGATGCAGCGGTGTGAAAACTTCGAAATTTTAAAACATCAAAAATACCCTTCCACTAATTTGAATATAGCGTCTTAACCGTTACTCTCCGGAAAACACGAATGAAATGATTCGAAGGAGGAGTGTTTCGCACTTGAAATGAGCTCAAAAAATACTAAATACGCCTACTAGAAGAGAAGATACAGCGGTTTAAAAACTTCGAAATTTTAAAAAATCAAAAATACCCTTCCACTAAATTGAATATAGCGTCTTAACCGTTTTTCTCCGAAAAACCCGAATGAAATGTTTCGAAAGAGGATAGTTTCGCGCTTGTAAAGAGTCAAAAAAATCCTTAATACGCCTACCAGAAGATAAGATACAGCGGTTTAAATACTTCGAAATTTTAAAAAAACAAAAATACCCTTCCACTATTTTGAATATAGCGTCTTAACTGTTTTTCTCCGAAAAACCCGAATGAAATGTTTCGAAAGAGGAGAGATTCGCGCTTGTAAGGAGCCAATAAAATCCTAAATATGCCTACTAGAAGATAAGATACAGCGGTTTAAAAATCCCGAAATTTTAAAAAATCAAAAATACCCTTCCACTATTTTGAATATTGCGTCTGAACCGTTCCTCTCCGAAAAACTCGTATAAAATCCGTCGAAAGAGGAGTGTTTCGCGCTTAAAATGAGTCAAAAAAATCCTTAATACGCCTACTAGAAGATAAGATACAGCGGTTTAAAATTTCCGAAATTTTAAAAAATCAAAAATACCCTTCCACTATTTTGAATATATCGTCTGAAACGCTTCTCTCCGAAAAACCCGAATGAAATGAGTCGAAAGAGGAGAGTTTCGCGCTTGTAAGGAGCCAAAAAAATCCTAAATACGCCTACTAGAAGATAAGATACAGCGGTTTAAAAACTTCGAAATTTTAAAAAATCAAAAATACCCTTGCACTATTTTGAATATAGCGTCTGAACCGTTTCTCTCCGAAAAACCCGAATGAAATGTTTCGAAAGAGGAGAGTTTCGCGCTTGTAAAGAGTCAAAAAAATCCTTAATACGCCTACTAGAAGATAAGATACAGCTGTTTAAAGACTTCGAAATTTTAAAAAATCAAAAATACCCTTTCTCTATTTTGAATATAGCGTCTGAACCGTTTCTCTCCGAAAAACCCGAATGAAATCAGTCGAAAGAGGAGAGTTTCGCGCTTGTAAGGAGCCAAAAAAATCCTTAATACGCCTACTAGAAGATAAGATACAGCGGTTTAAAAATTTCGAAATTTTAAAAAATCAAAAATACCCTTCCACTATTTTGAATATAGCGTCTGAACCGTTTCTCTCCGAAAAACCCGAATGAAATGAGTCGAAAGAGGAGTGTTTCGCGCTTGAAATGAGCCCAAAAAATAGTAAATACGCCTACTAGAAGATAAGATACAGCGGTTTAATGACTTCGAAATTTTAAAAAATCAAAAATACCCTTCCACTAATTTGAATATAGCGTCTTAACCGTTACTCTCCGGAAAACACGAATGAAATGAGTCGAAGGAGGAGTGTTTCGCGCTTGAAAGGAGCTCAAAAAATACTAAATACGCCTACTAGAAGAGAAGATACAGCGGTTTAAAAACTTCGAAATTTTAAAAAATCAAAAATACCCTTCCACTAATTTGAATATAGCGTCTTAACCGTTTTTCTCCGAAAAACCCGAATGAAATGTTTCGAAAGAGGATAGTTTCGCGCTTGTAAAGAGTCAAAAAAATCCTTAATACGCCTACTAGAAGATAAGATACAGCGGTTTAAATACTTCGAAATTTTAAAAAAACAAAAATACCCTTCCACTATTTCGAATATAGCGTCTTAACCGTTTCTCTCCAAAAAAACCCGAACGAAAGGATTCGAAAGAGGAGAGCTTCGCGCTTGTAAGGAGCCAATAAAATCCTAAATATGCCTACTAGAAGATAAGATACAGCGGTTTAAAAATCCCGAAATTTTAAAAAATCAAAAATACCCTTCCACTATTTTGAATATTGCGTCTGAACCGTTCCTCTCCGAAAAACTCGTATAAAATCCGTCGAAAGAGGAGAGTTTCGCGCTTATAAAGAGTCAAAAAAATCCTTAATACGCCTACTAGAAGATAAGATACAGCGGTTTAAAATTTCCGAAATTTTGAAAAATCAAAAATACCCTTCCACTATTTTGAATATATCGTCTGAAACGCTTCTCTCCGAAAAACCCGAATGAAATGAGTCGAAAGAGGAGAGTTTCGCGCTTGTAAGGAGCCAAAAAAATCCTAAATACGCCTACTAGAAGATAAGATACAGCGGTTTAAAAACTTCGAAATTTTAAAAAATCAAAAATACCCTTGCACTATTTTGAATATAGCGTCTGAACCGTTTCTCTCCGAAAAACCCGAATGAAATGTGTCGAAAGAGGATAGTTTCGCGCTTGTAAAGAGTCAAAAAAATCCTTAATACGCCTACTAGAAGATAAGATACAGCTGTTTAATGACTTCGAAATTTTAAAAAATCAAATATACCCTTTCTCTAATTTGAATATAGCGTCTTAACCGTTTCTCTCCGAAAAATCCGAATGAAATCAGTCGAAAGAGGAGAGCTTCGCGCTTGTAAGGAGGCAAAAAAATCCTAAATATGCCTACTAGAAGATAAGATACAGCGGTTTAAAAATCCCGAAATTTTAAAAAATCAAAAATACCCTTCCACTATTTTGAATATATCCTCTGAACCGCTTCTCTCCGAAAAACCCGAATGAAATGAGTCGAAAGAGGATTGTTTCGCGCTTGAAATGAGCCCAAAAAATAGTAAATACGTCTACTAGAAGATAAGATACAGCGGTTTAATGACTTCGAAATTTTAAAAAATCAAATATACCTTTCCTCTAATTTGAATATAGCGTCTTAACCGTTTCTCTCCGAAAAACCCGAATGAAATCAGTCGAAAGAGGAGAGCTTCGCGCTTGTAAGGAGCCAAAAAAATCCTAAATACGCCTACTAGAAGATAAGATACAGCGGTTTAAATACTTCGAAATTTAAAAAAAAAAAAATACCCTTGCACTATTTTGAATATAGCGTCTGAACCGTTTCTCTCCGAAAAACCCAAATGAAATGAGTCGAAAGAGGAGAGTTTCGCGCTTGAAATGAGCCAAGAAAATCCTAAATACGCCTACTAGATGATAAGATACAGCGGTTTAATTACTTCAAAATTTTAAAAAATCAAAAATACCCTTCCACTATTTTGAATATAGCATCTTAACCGTTTCTCTCCAAAAAACCCGAATGAAATCAGTCGAAAGAGGAGAGTTTCGCGCTTGTAAGGAGCCAAAAATATCCTTAATACGCCTACTAGAAGATAAGATGCAGCGGTTTGAAGTCTTCGAAATTTTAAAAAATCATAAATACCCTTCCACTAATTTGAATATAGCGTCTTAAACGTTTCTCTCCGAAAATCCCGAATGAAATGAGTCGAAAGAGGAGAGTTTCGCGCTTGAAATGAGCCCAAAAAATCCTAAATACGCCTACTAGAAGATAAGATACAGCGGTTTAAATATTCCGAAATTTTAAAAAATCAAAAATACCCTTCCACTATTTTGAATATTGCGTCTGAACAATTCCTCTCCGAAAAACCCGAATAAAATCCGTCGAAAGAGGAGAGTTTCGCGCTTATAAAGAGTCAAAAAAATCCTTAATACGCCTACTAGAAGATAAGATACAGCGGTTTAAAATTTCCGAAATTTTGAAAAATCAAAAATACCCTTCCACTATTTTGAATATATCGTCTGAAACGCTTCTCTCCGAAAAACCCGAATGAAATGAGTCGAAAGAGGAGAGCTTCGCGCTTGTAAGGAGCCAAAAAAATCCTAAATACGCCTACTAGAAGATAAGAAACAGCGGTTTAAAAACTTCGAAATTTTAAAAAATCAAAAATACCCTTGCACTATTTTGAATATAGCGTCTCAACCGTTTCTCTCCGAAAAACCCGAATAAAATGTTTCGAAAGAGGATAGTTTCGCGCTTGTAAAGAGTCAAAAAAATCCTTAATACGCCTACTAGAAGATAAGATACAGCTGTTTAAATACTTCGAAATTTTAAAAAATCAAAAATACCCTTACACTATTTTGAATATAGCGTCTGAACCGTTTCTCTCCGAAAAACCCGAATGAAATCAGTCGAAAGAGGAGAGTTTCGCGCTTGTAAGGAGCCAAAAAAATCCTTAATACGCCTACTAGAAGATAAGATGCAGCGGTGTGAAAACTTCGAAATTTTAAAACATCAAAAATACCCTTCCACTAATTTGAATATAGCGTCTTAACCGTTACTCTCCGGAAAACACGAATGAAATGATTCGAAGGAGGAGTGTTTCGCACTTGAAATGAGCTCAAAAAATACTAAATACGCCTACTAGAAGATAAGATACAGCGGTTTAAAAACTTCGAAATTTTAAAAAATCAAAAATACCTTTCCACTAATTTGAATATAGCGTCTGAACAGTTTCTCTCCGAAAAATCCGAATGAAATCAGTCGAAAGAGTAGAGTTTCGCGATTGTATGGAGCCAAAAAAATTCTAAATACGCCTACTAGAAGATAAGATACAGCGGTTCAAATACTTCGAAATTTTAAAAAATCAAAAATACCCTTCCACTCTTTTAAATGGAGCGTCTGAACCGTTTCTCTCCGAAAAACCCGAATGAAATCAGTCGAAAGAGGAGAGTTTCGCGCTTGTAAGGAGCTAAAAAAATCCTAAATATGCCTACTAGAAGATAAGATACAGCGGTTTAAAAATCCCGAAATTTTAAAAAATCAAAAATACCCTTCCACTATTTTGAATATTGCGTCTGAACCGTTCCTCTCCGAAAAACTCGAATAAAATCCGTCGAAAGAGGAGTTTTTCGCGCTTGAAATGAGCTCAAAAAATCCTAAATACGCCTACTAGAAGATAAGATACAGCGGTTTAAAAATTCCAAAATTTTAAAAAATCAAAAATACCCTTCCACTATTTTGAATATATCCTCTGAACCGCTTCTCTCCGAAAAACCCGAATGAAATGAGTCGAAAGAGGATTGTTTCGCGCTTGAAATGAGCCCAAAAAATAGTAAATACGCCTACTAGAAGATAAGATACAGCGGTTTAATGACTTCGAAATTTTAAAAAATCAAATATACCCTTCCTCTAATTTGAATATAGCGTCTTAACCGTTTCTCTCCGAAAAACCCGAATGAAATCAGTCGAAAGAGGAGAGCTTCGCGCTTGTAAGGAGCCAAAAAAATCCTAAATATGCCTACTAGAAGATAAGATACAGCGGTTTAAAAATCCCGAAATTTTAAAAAATCAAAAATACCCTTCCACTATTTTGAATATATCCTCTGAACCGCTTCTCTCCGAAAAACCCGAATGAAATGAGTCGAAAGAGGATTGTTTCGCGCTTGAAATGAGCCCAAAAAATAGTAAATACGCCTACTAGAAGATAAGATACAGCGGTTTAATGACTTCGAAATTTTAAAAAATCAAATATACCCTTCCTCTAATTTGAATATAGCGTCTTAACCGTTTCTCTCCGAAAAACCCGAATGAAATCAGTCGAAAGAGGAGAGCTTCGCGCTTGTAAGGAGCCAAAAAAATCCTAAATACGCCTACTAGAAGATAAGATACAGCGGTTTAAATACTTCGAAATTTTAAAAAAAAAAAAAATACCCTTGCACTATTTTGAATATAGCGTCTGAACCGTTTCTCTCCGAAAAACCCGAATGAAATCAGTCGAAAGAGGAGAGCTTCGCGCTTGTAAGGAGCCAAAAATATCCTTAATACGCCTACTAGAAGATAAGATGCAGCGGTTTGAAAACTTCGAAATTTTAAAAAATCAAAAATACTTTTCCACTCTTTTGAATATAGCGTCTGAACCGTTTCTCTCCGAAAAACCCAAATGAAATGAGTCGAAAGAGGAGAGTTTCGCGCTTGAAATGGGCCAAGAAAATCCTAAATACGCCTACTAGATGATAAGATACAGCGGTTTAAATACTTCAAAATTTTAAAAAATCAAAAATACCCTTCCACTATTTTGAATATAGCATCTTAACCGTTTCTCTCCGAAAAACCCGAATGAAATCAGTCGAAAGAGGAGAGTTTCGCGCTTGTAAGGAGCCAAATATATCCTTAATACGCCTAATAGAAGATACGATGCAGCGGTTTAAAAACTTCGAAATTTTAAAAAATCATAAATACCCTTCCACTAATTTGAATATAGCGTCTTAAACGTTTCTCTCCGAAAATCCCGAATGATATGAGTCGAAAGAGGAGAGTTTCGCGCTTGAAATGAGCCCAAAAAATCCTAAATACGCCTACTAGAAGATAAGATACAGCGGTTTAAAAATTTCGAAATTTTAAAAAATCAAAAATACCCTTCCACTATTTTGAATATTGCGTCTGAACAATTCCTCTCCGAAAAACCCGAATAAAATCCGTCGAAAGAGGAGTTTTTCGCGCTTGAAATGAGCTCAAAAAATCCTAAATACGCCGACTAGAAGATAAGATACAGCGTTTTAAAAATTCCGAAATTTTAAAAAATCAAAAATACCCTTCCACTATTTTGAATATATCGTCTGAAACGCTTCTCTCCGAAAAACCCGAATGAAATGAGTCGAAAGAGGAGAGCTTCGCGCTTGTAAGGAGCCAAAAAAATCCTAAATACGCCTACTAGAAGATAAGATACAGCGGTTTAAAGACTTCGAAATTTTAAAAAATCAAAAATACCCTTGCACTATTTTGAATATAGCGTCTGAACCGTTTCTATCCGAAAAACACGAATGAAATCAGTCGAAAGAGGAGAGTTTCGCGCTTGAAATGAGCCAAAAGAATCCTAAACAAGCCTACTAGAAGATAAGATACAACGGTTTAAAATTTACGAAATTTTAAAAAATCAAAAATACCCTTCCACTATTTTGAATATAGCGTCTAAACCGTATCTCTCCGAAAAACCCGAATGAAATCAGTCGAAAGAGTAGAGTTTCGCGCTTGTAAGGAGCCAAAAAAATTCTAAATACGCCTACTAGAAGATAAGATACAGCGGTTCAAATACTTCGAAATTTTAAAAAATCAAAAATACCCTTCCACTCTTTTAAATTGAGCGTCTGAACCGTTTCTCTCCGAAAAACCCGAATGAAATCAGTCGAAAGAGGAGAGTTTCGCGCTTGTAAGGAGCTAAAAAAATCCTAAATATGCCTACTAGAAGACATGATACAGCGGTTTAAAAATCCCGAAATTTTAAAAAATCAAAAATACCCTTCCACTATTTTGAATATTGCGTCTGAACCGTTCCTCTCCGAAAAACTCGAATAAAATCCGTCGAAAGAGGAGTGTTTCGCGCTTGAAATGAGCTCAAAAAATCCTAAATACGCCTACTAGAAGATAAGATACAGCGGTTTAAAAATTCCGAAATTTTAAAAAATCAAAAATACCCTTCCACTATTTTGAATATATCATCTGAACCGCTTCTCTCCGAAAAACCCGAATGAAATGAGTCGAAAGAGCATTTTTTCGCGCTTGAAATGAGCCCAAAAAATAGTAAATACGCCTACTAGAAGATAAGATACAGCGGTTTAATGACATCGAAATTTTAAAAAATCAAATATACCCTTCCTCTAATTTGAATATA
This sequence comes from Apis florea, assembly GCF_048593485.1. NCBI lineage: Eukaryota > Metazoa > Arthropoda > Insecta > Hymenoptera > Apidae > Apis > Apis florea. The sequence continues at coordinate 9,582 of NW_028256836.1, read as the reverse complement.
GCGTCTTAACCGTTTCTCTCCGAAAAACCCGAATGAAATCAGTCGAAAGAGGAGAGCTTCGCGCTTGTAAGGAGCCAAAAATATCCTTAATACGCCTACTACTAGAAGATAAGATGCAGCGGTTTGAAAACTTCGAAATTTTAAAAAATCAAAAATACTTTTCCACTATTTTGAATATAGCGTCTGAACCGTTTCTCTCCGAAAAACCCGAATGAAATGTTTCGAAAGAGGATAGTTTCGCGCTTGTAATGAGTCAAAAAAATCCTTAATACGCCTACTAGAAGATAAGATACAGAGGTTTAAAGTTTCCGAAATTTTGAAAAATCAAAAATACCCTTCCACTATTTTGAATATAGCGTCTGAACCGTTTCTATCCAAAAACACGAATGAAATCAGTCGCAAGAGGAGAGTTTCGCGCTTGAAATGAGCCAAAAAAATCCTAAACAAGCCTACTAGAAAATAAGATACAGCGGTTTAAAAACTTCGAAATTTTAAAAAATCAAAAATGCCCTTCCACTATTTTGAATATAGCGTCTGAACCGTTTCTCTCCGAAAAACTCGAATAAAATCAGTCGAAAGAGGAGTGTTTCGCGCTTGAAATGAGCTCAAAAAATCCTAAATACGCCTACTAGAAGATAAGATACAGCGGTTTAAAAATTCCGAAATTTTAAAAAATCAAAAATACCCTTCCACTATTTTGAATATAGCGTCTGAACCGTTTCTCTCCGAAAAACCCGAATGAAATGATTGGAAAGAGGAGTGTTTCGCGCTTGTAAGGAGCCGAAAAAATCCTAAATACACCTACTAGAAGATAAGATACAGCGGTTTAAATCATCGAAATTTTAAAAAAATCAAAAATACCCTTCCACTATTTTGAATATAGCGTCTGAACCGTTCCTCTCCGAAAAACCCGAATGAAATCCGACGAATGAGGAGAGTTTCTCGCTTGTAAGGAGCCAAAAAAATCCTAAATACGTCTACTAGAAGATAAGATACAGCGGTTTAAAAACTTCAAAATTTTAAAAAATCAAAAATACCCTTCCACTATTTTGAATATAGCGTCTGAACCGATCCTCTCCGAAAAACCCGAATGAAATGCGTCGAAAGAGGAGAGTTTCGGGCTTGTACGGAGACGAAAAAATCCTAAATACGCCTACTAGAAGATAAGATAGAGCAGTTTAAATATTCCGAAATTTTAAAAAATCAAAAATACCCTTCCACTATTTTGAATATAGCGTCTGAACCGTTTCTGTCCGAAAAACCCGAATGAAATCAGTCGAAAGAGGAGAGTTTCGCGCTTGTATGGAGCCAAAAAAAAACCTAAATACGCCTACTAGAAGATAAGATACAGCGGTTTAAAATGTCCGAAATTTTAAAAAATCAAAAATAGCCTTCCACTATTTAGAATATATCGTCTGAACCGTTTCTTTCCGAAAAACCCGAATGAAATCAGTCAAAAGAGGAGAGTTTCGCGCTTGAAATGAGCCAAAAAAATCCTAAACACTCCTACTAGAAGATAAGATACAGCGGTTTAAAAATTACGAAATTTTAAAAAATCAAAAATAACCTTCCACTATTTTAAATATAGCTTCTGAGCCGTTCCTCACCGAAAAACCCGAATGAAATGCTTCGAAAGAGGAGAGATTCGCGCTTGTAAGAATCCAAAAAAATCCGAAACACGCCTAATGGAAGATAAGATACAGCGGTTTAAAAACTTCGAAATTTTAAAAAATCAAAAATACCCTTGCACTATTTCGAATATAGCGTCTGAACCGTTTCTCTCCGAAAAACGCGAATGAAATCACTCGAAAGAGGTAAGTTTCGCGCTTGAAATGAGCCCAAAGAATCCTAAATACGCCTACTAGATGATAAGATACAGTGGTTTTAATATTCCGAAATTTTAAAAAACAAAAATACCCTTCCACTATTTTGAATATTGCGTCTGAACCGTTGCTCTGCGAAAAACCTGAATGAAGTCCGACGAAAGAGGAGAGTTTCGCGCTTGAAATGAGCCAAAAAAATCCTAAACACGCCTACTAGATTATAAGATACAGCGGTTTAAAAATTCCGAAATTTTAAAAAATCAAAAATACCCTTCCACTATTTTGAATATAGAGTCTGAACCGTTTCTCTCCGAAAAACCCGAATGAAATCAGTCGAAAGAGGAGAGTTTCGCTCTTGTAAGGAGCCAAAAAAATCCTAAATACGCCTACTAGAAGATGAGATACAGCGGTTTAAAGACTTCGAAATTTTAAAAAATCAAAAATACCCTTCCACTCTTTTGAATATAGCGTCTCAACCGTTTCTATCCGAAAAACCCGAATGAAATGGTTCGAAAGAGTATAGTTTCGCGCTTGTAGAGTCAAAAAAATCCTTTATACGCCTACTAGAAGATAAGATACAGCGGTTTAAATACTTCGAAATTTTAAAAAATCAAAAATACCCTTCCACTAATTTGAATATAGCGTCTGAACCGTTTCTCTCCGAAAAACCCGAGTGAAATCAGTCGAAAGAGTAGAGTTTCGCGCTTGTAAGGAGCGAAAAAAATTCTAAATACGCCTACTAGAAGATAAGATACAGCGGTTTAAATACTTCGAAATTTTAAAAAATGAAAAATACCATTCCACTATTTTGAATATAGCGTCTGAACCGTTTCTCTCCGAAAAACGCGAATGAAATCAGTCGAAAGTGGTATGTTTCGCGCTTGAAATGAGCCCAAAGAATCCTAAATACGCATACTAGATGATAAGATACAGTGGTTTTAATATTCCGAAATTTTAAAAAACAAAAATACCCTTCCACTATTTTTAATATAGCGTCTGAACCGTTCCTCTGCGAAAAACCTGAATGAAGTCCGACGAAAGAGGAGAGTTTCGTGCTTGAAATGAGCCAAAAAAATCCTAAACACGCCTACTAGAAGATAAGATACAGCGGTTTAAAAATTCCGAAATTTTAAAAAATCAAAAATACCCTTCCACTATTTTGAATATAGCTTCTGAACCGTTCATCTCCGAAAAACCCGAATGAAATGATTCGAAAGAGGAGTGTTTCGCGCTTGAAATGAGCTCAAAAAATCCTAAATACGACTACTAGAAGATAAGATACGGCGGTTTAAATATTCCGAAATTTTAAAAAACAAAAATACCTTTCCACTATTTTGAATATAGCGTTTGAACCATTTCTCTCCGAAAAAGCCGAATGAAGTCAGTGGAAAGAGGAGAGTTTCGCTCTTGAAATGAGCCAAAAAAATCCTAAACACGCCTACTAGAAGATAAGATACAGCGGTTTAAAAACTTCGAAATTTTAAAAAATCAAAAATATCCTTCCACTTCTTTGAATATAGCGTCTGAACCGTTTCTCTCCGATAAACCCGAATGAAATCAGTCGAAAGAGGAGAGTTTCGCGCTTGTAAGGAGCCAAAAAAATCCTAAATACGCCTACTAGAAGATGAGATACAGCGGTTTAAAGACTTCGAAATTTTAAAAAATCAAAAATAACCTTCCACTCTTTTGAATATAGCGTCTCAACCGTTTCTATCCGAAAAACCCGAATGAAATGGTTCGAAAGAGTATAGTTTCGCGCTTGTAAAGAGTCAAAAAAATCCTTAATTCGCCTACTAGAAGATAAGATACAGCGGTTTAAAAAACCCGAAATTTTAAAGAATCAAAAATACCCTTCCACTACTTTGAATATAGCGTCTGAACCGTTTCTCTACCAAAAACCCGAATGAAATCAGTCGAAAGAGTAGAGTTTCTCGCTTGAAATGAGCCCAAAAAATTCTAAATACGCCTACTAGAAGATAAGATACAGCGGTTTAAATACTTCGAAATTTTAAAAAATGAAAAATACCATTCCACTATTTTGAATATAGCGTCTAAACCGTTTCTCTCCTAAAAACCAGAATGAAATGAGTCGAAAGAGGAGAGTTTCGCGCTTGAAATTTGCCAAAAAAATCCTAAATACGCTTACTAGAAGATAAGATACAGCGACTTAAATACTCCGAAATTTTAGAAAATCAAAAATACCCTTCCACTATTTTATATATTGCGTCTGAACCGTTTCTCTCCGAAAAACCCGAATGAATTAAGTCGAAAGAGGAGAGTTTCTCGCTTGAAATGAGCCCAAAAAATCCTAAATACGCCTACTAGAAGATAAGATACAGCGGTTTAAAAAATCAGAAAATTTAAAAAATCTAAAATACCCTTCCACTATTTTGAATATTGCGTCTGAACCGTTCCTCTCCGAAAAACTAGAATAAAATCCGTCGAAAGAGGAGGGTTTCGCGCTTGAAATGAGCTCAAAAAATCCTAAATACGCCTACTAGAAGATAAGATACAGCGGTTTAATAATTCCGAAATTTTAAAAAATCAAAAATACCCTTCCACTATTTTGAATATAGCATCTGAACCGTTTCTCTCCGAAAAACCCGAAAGAAATGATTCGAAAGTGGTGGGTTTGTCTCTTGTAGGGAGCCAAAAAAATCCTAAATACGCCTACTAGAAGATAAGATACAGCGGTTCAAATACTTCGAAGTTTTAAAAAATCAAAAATATCCTTCCACTATTTTGAATATAGCGTCTGAACCGTTTCTCTCCGAAAAACCCGAATGAAATCAATCGAAAGAGGAGAGTTTCGCGCTTGTAAGGAGCCAAAAAAATCCTAAATACGCTTACTAGAAGATAAGATACAGCAGTTTAAAAACTTCGAAATTTTAAAAAATCAAAAATACCCTTGCACTATTTTGAATATAGCGTCTGAACCGTTTCACTCCGAAAAACCCGAATGAAATGACTCGGAGGAGAGTTTCGCCCTTGAAATGAGCCGAAAAAATCATAAACACGCCTACTAGAATATAAGATACAGCGGTTTAAAAATTACGAAATTTTAAAAAATCAAAAATACCCTTCCACTATTTTGAATATAGCATCTAAACCGTTTCTGTCCGAAAAACCCGAATGAAATTAGTCGAAAGAGGAGAGTTTTGCGCTTGTAAGGAGCCAAAAAAATCCTTAATACGCCTACTAGAAGATAAGATACAGCGGTTTAAATATACCGAAATTTTAAAAAATCAAAAATACCCTTCCACTATTTCGAAAATAGCATCTGAACCGTTTCTCTCCGAAAAACCCGAATGAAATGATTCGAAAGAGGAGAGTTTCGCGCTTGAAATTTGCCAAAAAAATCCTAAATACGCTTACTAGAAGATAAGATACAGCGACTTAAATACTCCGAAATTTTAGAAAATCAAAAATACCCTTCCACTATTTTATACATTGCGTCTGAACCGTTTCTCTCCGAAAAACCCGAATGAAATCAGTCGAAAGAGGAGAGTTTCGCGCTTGAAATTTGCCAAAAAAATCCTAAATACGCTTACTAGAAGATAAGATACAGCGACTTAAATACTCCGAAATTTTAGAAAATCAAAAATACCCTTCCACTATTTTATATATTGCGTCTGAACCGTTTCTCTCCGAAAAACCCGAATGAAATCAGTCGAAAGAGGAGAGTTTAGCGCTTGTAAGGAGCCAAAAAAATCCTAAATACACATACCAAAAGATAAGATACAGCGGTTTAAAGACTTCGAAATTTTAAAAAATCAAAAATACCCTTCCACTATTTTGAATATAGCGTCTGAACCGTTTCTCTCCGAAAAACCCGATTGAAATCAAACGAAAGAGGAGAGTTTCGCACTTGAAATAAGCCAAATAAATCCTAAACACGCCTACTAGAATATAAGATACAGCGGTTTAAATACTCCGAAATTTTAGAAAATCAAAAATACCCTTCCACTATTTTATACATTGCGTCTGAACCGTTTCTCTCCGAAAAAACCGAATGAAATCAGTCGAAAGAGGAGAGTTTCGCGCTTGAAATTTGCCAAAAAAATCCTAAATACGCTTACTAGAAGATAAGATACAGCGACTTAAATACTCCGAAATTTTAGAAAATCAAAAATACCCTTCCACTATTTTGTATATTGCGTCTGAACCGTTTCTCTCCGAAAAACCCGATTGAAATCAAACGAAAGAGGAAAGTTTCGCGCTTGAAATAAGCCAAATAAATCCTAAACACGCCTACTAGAATATAAGATACAGCGGTTTAAATATTCCGAAATTTTAAAAAATCAAAAATACCCTTCCATTCTTTTGAATATAGCGTCTGAACCGTTCCTCTCCGAAAAACCCGAATGAAATGATTCGAAGGATGAGGGTTTCGCCCTTCTAGGGAGCCAAAAAAATCCTAAATACACATACTAAAAGATAAGATACAGCGGTTTAAATACTTCGAAATTTTAAAAAATCAAAAATACCCTTCCACTATTTTGAATATAGCGTCTGAACCGTATCTCTCCGAAAAACACGATTGAAATCAGTCGAAAGAGGAGAGTTTCGCGCTTGAAATGAGCCCAAAAAATACTAAATTCGCCTACTAGAAGATAAGATACAGCGGTTTAAATATTCCGAAATTTTAAAAAATCAAAAATACCCTTGCACTATTTTGAACATAGCGTCTGAAACGTTTCTCTCCGAAAAACCCGAATGAAATGATTCGAAAGATGAGGGTTTCGCCCTTGTAGGGAGCCAAAAAAATCCTAAATACACATACTAAAAGATAAGATACAGCGGTTTAAATATTCCGAAATTTTAAAAAATCAAAAATACCCTTCCACTATTTTGAATATAGCGTCTGAACCGTTTCTCTCCGAAAAACCCGAATGAAATGGTTCGAAAGAGGTGGGTTTCGCGCTTGTAGGGAGCCAAAAAAATCCTAAATACGCCTACTAGAAGATAAGATACAGCGGTTCAAATACTTCGAAGTTTTAAAAAATCAAAAATATCCTTCCACTATTTTGAATATAGCGTCTGAACCGTTTCTCTCCGAAAAACCCGAATGAAATCAGTCGAAAGAGGAGAGTTTCGCGCTTGCAAGGAGCCAAAAAAATCCTAAATACGCTTACTAGAAGATAAGATACAGTAGTTTAAATCTTCGAAATTTTAAAAAATCAAAAATATCCTTCCACTATTTTGAATATAGCGTCTGAACCGTTTCTCTCCGAAAACCCCGAATGAAATCAGTCGAAAGAGGAGAGTTTCGCGCTTGTAAGGAGCCAAAAAAATCCTAAATACGCCTACTAGAAGATGAGATACAGCGGTTTAAATACTTCGAAATTTTAAAAAATCAAAAATACCCTTCCACTCTTTTGAATATAGCGTCTGAACCGTTTCTCTCCGAAAAACCAGAATGAAATCAGTCGAAAGAGTAGAGTTTCGCGCTTGAAAGGAGCCAAAAAAATTCTAAATACGCCTACTAGAAGATAAGATACAGCAGTTTAAATACTTCGAAATTTTAAAAAATCTAAAATATCCTTCCACTATTTTGAATATTGCGTCTGAACCGTTCCTCTCCGAAAAACTCGAATAAAATCCGTAGAAAGAGGAGTGTTTCGCGCTTGTAAGGAGCCAAAAAAATCCTAAATACGCCTACTAGAAGATAAGATACCGCGTTTTAATGACTTCGAAATTTTAAAAAATCAAATATTCCCTTCCTCTAATTTGGATATAGCGTCTTAACCGTTTCTCTCCGAAAAACCCCAATGAAATCAGTCGAAAGAGGAGAGTTCCGCGCTTGTAAGGAGCCAAAAAAATCCTAAATACGCCTTCTAGAAGATAAGATACAGCGGTTTAAAAATCCCGAAATTTTAAAGAATCAAAAATACCATTCCACTACTTTGAATATAGCGTCTGAACTGTTTCTCTCCGAAAAACCCGAATGAAATCAGTCGAAAGAGGAGTGTTTCGCGCTTGTAAGGAGCCAAAAAAATTCTAAATACGCCTACTAGAAGATAAGATACAGCGGTTTAAATACTTCGAAATTTTAAAAAATGAAAAATACCATTCCACTATTTTGAATATAGCGTCTAAACCGTTTCTCTCCTAAAAACCAGAATGAAATGAGTCGAAAGAGGAGAGTTTCGCGCTTGTAAGGAGCAAAAAACATCCTAAATACGCCTACTAGAAGATAAGATACAGCGGTTCAAATACTTCGAAATTTTAAAAAATCAAAAATACCCTCGCACTCTTTTGAATGGAGCGTCTGAACCGTTTCTCTCCGAAAAACCCGAATGAAATCAGTCGAAGGAGGAGAGTTTCGCGCTTGTAAGGAGCTAAAAAAATCCTAAATAAGCCTACTAGAAGAAAAGATACAGCGGTTTAAAAATCCCGAAATTTTAAAGAATCAAAAATACCCTTCCACTACTTTGAATATAGCGTCTGAACCGTTTCTCTCCGAAAAACCCGAATGAAATCAGTCGAAAGAGGAGAGTTTCAAGCTTGAAATGAGCCCAAAAAATATTAAATACGCCTACTAGAAGATAAGATACAGCGGTTTAAAAATTCCGAAATTTTAAAAAATCTAAAGTACCCTTCCACTATTTTGAATATTGCGTCTGAACCGTTCCTCTCCGAAAAACTCGAATAAAATCCGTAGAAAGAGGAGTTTTTCGCGCTTGAAATGAGCTCAAAAAATCCTAAATACGCCAACTAGAAGATAAGATACAGCGGTTTAAAAATTCCGAAATGTTAAAAAATCAAAAATATCCTTCCACTATTTTGAATATTGCGTCTGAACCGATCCTCTCCGAAAAACTCGAATAAAATCCGTCGAAAGAGGAGCGTTTCGCGCTTGAAATGAGCTCAAAAAATCCTAAATACTCTTACTAGAAGATAAGATACAGCAATTTAAAAACTTCGAAATTTTAAAAAATCAAAAATATCCTTCCACTATTTTGAATATAGCGTCTGAACCGTTTCTCTCCGAAAAACCCGAATGAAATCAGTCGAAAGAGGAGAGTTTCGCGCTTGTAAGGAGCCAAAAAAATCCTAAATACGCCTACTAGAAGATAAGATACAGCGGTTTAAATACTTCGAAATTTTAAAAAATCTAAAATACCCTTCCACTATTTTGAATATTGCGTCTGAACCGTTCCTCTCCGAAAAACTCTAATAAAATCCGTAGAAAGAGGAGTGTTTCGCGCTTGAAATGAACTCAAAGAATCCTAAATACGCCTACTAGAAGATAAGATACCGCGGTTTAATGACTTCGAAATTTTAAAAAATCAAATATACCCTTCCTCTAATTTGAATATAGCGTCTTAACCGTTTCTCTCCGAAAAACCCGAATGAAATCAGTCGAAAGAGGAGAGTTCCGCGCTTGTAAGGAGCCAAAAAAATCCTAAATACGCCTACTAGAAGATAAGATACAGCTGTTTAAAAACTTCGAAATCTTAAAAAATCAAAAATACCCTTGCACTCTTTTGAATATAGCGTCTGAATCGTTTCTCTCCGAAAAACCCGAATGAAATCAATCGAAAGAGGAGAGTTTCGCGCTTTTAAGGAGCCAAAAAAATTCTAAATTCGCCTACTAGAAGATAAGATACAGCGGTTTAAATACTTCGAAATTTTAAAAAATGAAAAATACCATTCCACTATTTTGAATATAGCGTCTAAACCGTTTCTCTCCTAAAAACCAGAATGAAATGAGTCGAAAGAGGAGAGTTTCGCGCTTGAAATTTGCCAAAAAAAT
>NW_028256835.1:0-3979 GCF_048593485.1 Apis florea | reverse complement strand
ACGGTTCAGACGCTATATTCAAAATAGTGGAAGGGTATTTTTGATTTTTAAAATTTCGAAGTCTTTAAACCGCTGTATCTTATCTTCTAGTAGGCGTATTTAGGATTTTTTTGGCTCATTTCAAGCGCGAAACTCTCCTCTTTCAACTCGTTTCATTCGAGTTTTTCGGAGAGAAACGGTTCAGACGCTATATTCAAAATAGTGGAAGGGTATTTTTGATTTTTTAAAATTTCGGAATCTTTATACCGCTGTATCTTATCTTCTAGTAGGCGTATTTAGGATTTTTTTGGCTCCTGACAAGCACGAAACTCTTCTCTTTCGACTGATTTTATTCGGGTTTTTCGGAGATAAACGGTTCAGACGCTATATTCAAAAGAGTGGAAGGGTATTTTTGATTTTTTAAAATTTCGAAGTCTTTAAACCGCTGTATCTTATCTTCTAGTAGGCGTATTTAGGATTTTTTTGGCTCCTTACAAGCGCGAAACTCTCCTCTTTCGACTGATTTCATTCGGGTTTTTCGGAGAGAAACGATTCAGACGCTATATTCAAAAAAGTGGAAGGGTATTTTTGATTTTTTAAAAATTCGAACTCTTTCTACCGCTGTATCTTATCTTCTAGTAGGCTAATTTAGGATTTTTTTGTCTTATTTCAAGCGCGAAACTCTCCTCTTTCGAATCGTTTCATTCGGCTTTTTCGGAGAGAAACGGTTCAGACGCTATATTCAAAATAGTGGAAGGGTATTTTTGATTTTTTAAAATTTCGTAGTTTTTAAACCGCTGTATCTTATGTTCTAGTAGGCGAATTTAGGATTTTTTTGGCTCATTTCAAGCGCGAAACTCTCCTCTTTCGAATGATTTCATTCGGGTTTTTCGGAGAGAAACGGTTCAGACGCTATAATCAAAATAGTGGAAGGGTATTTTTGATTTTTTAAAATTTCGTAGTATTAAAACCGCTGTATCTTATCTTCTAGTAGGCGTATTTAAGATTTTTTTGGCTCCTTACAAGCGTGAAACTCTCCTCTTTCGACTGATTTCATTCGGGTTTTTCGGAGAGAAACGGTTCAGAGGCTAAGTTCAAAATAGTGGAAGGGTATTTTTGATTTTTTAAAATTTCGAAGTTTTTAAACCGCTGTATCTTATCTTCTAGTAGGCGTATTTAGGATTTTTTTGGCTCCTGACAAGCGCGAAACTCTCCTCTTTCGAATCATTTCATTCGGGTTTCTCGGAGATAAACGGTTCAGGCGCTATATTCAAAATAGTGGAAGGGTATTTTTGATTTTTTAAAATTTCCTAGTTTTAAACCGCTGTATCTTATCTTCTAGTAGGCGTATTTAGGATTTTTTTGGCTCCTTACAAGCGCGAAACTCTCCACTTTCGACTGCTTTCATTCGGGTTTCACGGAGAAAAACGGTTCAGACGCTATATTCAAAATAGTGGAAAGGTATTTTTGATTTTTTAAAATTTCGAAGTCTTTAAACCGCTGTATCTTATCATCTAGTAGGCGTATTTAGGTCTATTTGGCTCCTTACAAGCGTGAAACTCTCCTGTTTCGACTGATATCATTCGGGTTTTCCGGAGAGAAACGGTTCAGACGCTATATTCAAAAGAGTGGAAGGGTATTTTTGATTTTTTAAAATTTCGAAGTCTTTAAACCGCTGTATCTTATCTTCTAGTAGCCGTATTTAGGATTTTTCTGGCTCCTTACAAGCGCGAAACTCTCCTCTTTCGACTGATTTCATTCGGGGTTTTCGGAGAGAAACGGTTCAGACGCTATATTCAAAAAAGTGGAAGGGTATTTTTGATTTTCTTAAATTTCGAACACTTTAAACCGCTGTATCTTATCTTCTAGTAGGCTAATTTAGGATTTTTTTGGCTTATTTCAAGCGCGAAACTCTCCTCTTTCGAATCGTTTCATTCGGCTTTTTCGGAGAGAAACCGTTCAGACGCTATATTCAAAATAGTGAAAAGTTATTTTTGATTTTTTAAAATTTCGTAGTTTTTAAACCGCTGTATCTTATTTTCTAGTAGGCGTATTTAGGATTTTTTTTGCTCATTTCAAGCGCGAAACTCTCCTCTTTCGACAGGTTTCATTCGAGTTTTTCGGAGAGAAACGGTTCAGACTCTATATTCAAAAGAGTGGAAGGGTATTTTTGATTTTTTAAAATTTCGTAGTTTTTAAACCGCTGTATCTTATCTTCTAGTAGGCGTATTTAGGATTTTTTTGGCTCATTTCAAGGGCGAAACTCTCCTCCTTCGACTCGTTTCATTCGAGTTTTTCGGAGAGAATCGGTTCAGACGCTATATTCAAAATAGTGGAAGGGTATTTTTGGTTTTTTAAAATTTCGGAATTTTTAAACCGTTGTACCTAATCTTCTAGTAGGGGTATTTAGGATTTTTTTGGCTCCTTACAAGCGCGTAACTCTCCTCATTCGACTGATTTCATTCGGGTTTCTCGGAGATAAACGGTTCAGGCGCTATATTCAAAATAGTGGAAGGGTATTTTTGAATTTTTAAAATTTCGTAGTTTTAAACCGCTGTATCTTATCTTCTAGTAGGCGTATTTATGATTTTTTGGGCTCATTACAAGCGCGAAACTCTCCTCTTTCGACTGATTTCATTCGGGTTTCACGGAGATAAACGGTTCAGACGCTATATTCAAAATAGTGGAAAGGTATTTTTGATTTTTTAAAATTTCGAAGTCTTTAAACCGCTGTATCTTATCATCTAGTAGGCGTATTTAGGATTTTTTGGCTCCTTACAAGCGTGAAACTCTCCTGTTTCGACTGATTTCATTCGGGTTTTTCGGAGAGAAACGGTTCAGACGCTATATTCAAAAGAGTGGAAGGGTATTTTTGATTTTTTAAAATTTCGAAGTCTTTAAACCGCTGTATCTTATCTTCTAGTAGGCGTATTTAGGATTTTTTTGGCTCCTTACAAGCGCGAAACTCTCCTCTTTCGACTGATTTCATTCGGGTTTTTCGGAGAGAAACGGTTCAGACGCTATATTCAAAATAGTGGAAGGGTATTTTTGATTTTTTAAAATTTCGAAGATTTAAACCGCTGTATCTTATCTTCTAGTAGGCGTATTTAGGATTTTTTTGGCTCATTTCAAGCGCGAAACTCTCCTCTTTCGACTCGTTTCATTCGGGTTTTTCGGAGAGAAACGGTTCAGACGCTATATTCAAAATAGTGGAAGGGTATTTTTGATTTTTTAAAATTTCGTAGTTTTTAAACCGCTGTATCTTATCTTCTAGTAGGCGTATTTAGGATTTTTTTTGCTCATTTCAAGCGCGAAACTCTCCTCTTTCGACTGGTTTCATTCGAGTTTTTCGGAGAGAAACGGTTCAGACGCTATATTCAAAAGAGTGGAAGGGTATTTTTGATTTTTTAAAATTTCGTAGTTTTTAAACCGCTGTATCTTATCTTCTAGTAGGCTAATTTAGGATTTTTTTGGCTTATTTCAAGCGCGAAACTCTCCTCTTTCGAATCGTTTCATTCGGCTTTTTCGGAGAGAAACGGTTCAGACGCTATATTCAAAATAGTGGAAGGGTATTTTTGATTTTTTAAAATTTCGGAATTTTTAAACCGCTGTATCTTATCTTCTAGTAGGCGTATTTAGGATTTTTTTGGCTCATTTCAAGCGCGAAACTCTCCTCTTTCGAATCGTTTCATTCGGGTTTTTCGGAGAGAAACGGTTCAGACGCTATATTCAAAATAGTGGAAGGGTATTTTTGATTTTTTAAAATTTCGTAGTTTTTAAACCGTTGTATCTTATCTTCTAGTAGGCGTATTTAGGATTTTTTTTGCTCATTTCAAGCGCGAAACTCTCCTCTTTCGACTGATTTCATTCGGGTTTTTCGGAGAGAAACGGTTCAGACGCTATATTCAAAAGAGTGGAAGGGTATTTTTGATTTTTTAAAATTTCGGAATTTTTAAACCGCTGTATCTTATCTTCTAGTAGGCGTATGTAGGATTTTTTT
>NW_028256834.1:0-39030 GCF_048593485.1 Apis florea | reverse complement strand
CTTCTAGTAGGCGTATTTAGGATTTTTTTGGCTCATTACAAGCGCGGAACTCTCCTCTTTCAACTGATTTCATTCGGGTTTTTCGGAGAGAAACGGTTCAGACGCGATATTCAAAGTAGTGGAAGGGTATTTTTGATTTTTTAAAATTTCGAAGTTTTTAAACAGTTGTATCTTTTTTTCTGGATAGCGTATTTAGGATTTTTTTGGCTCCCTACAAGCGCGAAACTCTCCTCTTTCGAATCATTTCATTCGGGTTTTTCGGAGAGAAACGGTTCAGACGCTATATTCAAAGTAGTGGAAGGGTATTTTTGATTTTTTAAATTTTCGAAGTTTTTAAACAGTTGTATCTTTTTTTCTGGTAGGCGCATTTAGGATTTTCTTGGCTCCCTACAAGCGCGAAACTCTCCTCTTTCGAATCATTTCATTCGGGTTTTTCGGAGAGAAACGGTTCAGACGCGATATTCAAAGAAGTGGAAGGGTATTTTTGATTTTTTAAAATTTCGAAGTTTTTAAACAGTTGTATCTTTTTTTCTGGTTAGCGTATTTAGGATTTTTTTGGCTCCTTACAAGCGCGAAACTCTCCTCTTTCGAATCATTTCATTCGGGTTTTTCGGAGAGAAACGGTTCAGACGCGATATTCAAAGAAGTGGAAGGGTATTTTTGATTTTTTAAAATTTCGAGGTTTTAAACAGTTGTATCTTTTTTTCTGGTAGGCGCATTTAGGATTTTTTTGGCTCCCTACAAGCGCGAAACTCTCCTCGTTCGAATCATTTCATTCGGGTTTTTCGGAGAGAAACGGTTCAGACGCTATATTCAAAGTAGTGCAAGGGTATTTTTGATTTTTTAAAATTTCGAAGTTTTTAAACCGCTGTATCTTATCTTCTAGTAGGCGTATTTAGGATTTTTTTGGCTCCTTACAAGCGCGGAACTCTCCTCTTTCGACTGATTTCATTCGGGTTTTTCGGAGAGAAACGGTTCAGACGCTATATTCAAAGTAGTGGAAGGGTATTTTTGATTTTTTAAAATTTCGGGATATTTAAACCGCTGTATCTTATCTTCTAGTAGGCGTATTTAGGATTTTTTTGGCTCATTTCAAGCGCGAATCTCTCCTCTTTCGACTCATTTCATTCGGGTTTTTCGTAGAGAAACGGTTCAGACGCTATATTCAAAATAGTGGAAGAATATTTTTGATTTTTTAAAATTTCGAAGTTTTTAAACCGCTGTATCTTATCTTCTAGTAGGTGTATTTAGGATTTTTTTGGCTCCTTACAAGCGCGGAACTCTCCTCTTTCGATTGATTTCATTCGGGTTTTTCGGAGAGAAACGGTTCAGCCGCTATATTCAAAATAGTGGAAGGCTATTTTTGATTATTTAAAATTTCGGAATATTTAAACTGCTGTATCTTATCTTCTAGTAGGCGTATTTAGGATTTTTTGGGCTCATTTCAAGCGCGAAACACTCCTCTTTCGAATCATTTCATTCGGGTTTTTCGGAGAGAAACGGTTCAGACGCAATATTCAAAGAAGATGAAGGGTATTTTTGATTTTTTAAAATTTCGAAGTATTTAAACCGCTGTATCTTATCTTCTAGTAGATGTATTTAGGATTTTTTTGGCTCCTTACAAGCGCGGAACTCTCCTCTTTCGACTGATTTCATTCGGGTTTTTCGGAGAGAAACGGTTCAGACGCGATATTCAAAGAAGTGGAAGGGTATTTTTGATTTTTTAAAATTTCGAAGTTTTTAAACAGTTGTATCTTTTTTTCTGGTTAGCGTATTTAGGATTTTTTTGGCTCCCTACAAGCGCGAAACTCTCCTCTTTCGAATCATTTCATTCGGGTTTTTCGGAGAGAAACGGTTCAGACGCGATATTCAAAGAAGTGGAAGGGTATTTTTGATTTTTTAAATTTTCGAAGTTTTTAAACAGTTGTATCTTTTTTTCTGGTAGGCGCATTTAGGATTTTCTTGGCTCCTTACAAGCGCGGAACTCTCCTCTTTCGACTCATTTCATTCGGGTTTTTCGGAGAGAAACGGTTCAGACGCGATATTCAAAGAAGTGGAAGGGTATTTTTGATTTTTTAAAATTTCGAAGTTTTTAAACAGTTGTATCTTTTTTTCTGGTTAGCGTATTTAGGATTTTTTTGGCTCCCTACAAGCGCGAAACTCTCCTCTTTCGAATCATTTCATTCGGGTTTTTCGGAGAGAAACGGTTCAGACGCGATATTCAAAGAAGTGGAAGGGTATTTTTGATTTTTTAAAATTTCGAGGTTTTAAACAGTTGTATCTTTTTTTCTGGTAGGCGCATTTAGGATTTTTTTGGCTCCCTACAAGCGCGAAACTCTCCTCGTTCGAATCATTTCATTCGGGTTTTTCGGAGAGAAACGGTTCAGACGCTATATTCAAAATAGTGCAAGGGTATTTTTGATTTTTTAAAATTTCGAAGTTTTTAAACCGCTGTATCTTAACTTCTAGTAGGCGTATTTAGGATTTTTTTGGCTCCTTACAAGCGCGGAACTCTCCTCTTTCGACTGATTTCATTCGGGTTTTTCGGAGAGAAACGGTTCAGACGCTATATTCAAAATAGTGGAAGGGTATTTTTGATTTTTTAAAATTTCGGGATATTTAAACCGCTGTATCTTATCTTCTAGTAGGCGTATTTAGGATTTTTTTGGGTCATTTCAAGCGCGAATCTCTCCTCTTTCGACTCATTTCATTCGGGTTTTTCGTAGAGAAACGGTTCAGACGCTATATTCAAAATAGTGGAAGAATATTTTTGATTTTTTAAAATTTCGAAGTTTTTAAACCGCTGTATCTTATCTTCTAGTAGGTGTATTTAGGATTTTTTTGGCTCCTTACAAGCGCGGAACTCTCCTCTTTCGATTGATTTCATTCGAGTTTTTCGGAGAGAAACGGTTCAGCCGCTATATTCAAAATAGTGGAAGGCTATTTTTGATTTTTTAAAATTTCGGAATATTTAAACTGCTGTATCTTATCTTCTAGTAGGCGTATTTAGGATTTTTTGGGCTCATTTCAAGCGCGAAACACTCCTCTTTCGAATCATTTCATTCGGGTTTTTCGGAGAGAAACGGTTCAGACGCAATATTCAAAGAAGATGAAGGGTATTTTTGATTTTTTAAAATTTCGAAGTATTTAAACCGCTGTATCTTATCTTCTAGTAGATGTATTTAGGATTTTTTTGGCTCCTTACAAGCGCGGAACTCTCCTCTTTCGACTGATTTCATTCGGGTTTTTCGGAGAGAAACGGTTCAGACGCGATATTCAAAGAAGTGGAAGGGTATTTTTGATTTTTTAAAATTTCGAAGTTTTTAAACAGTTGTATCTTTTTTTCTGGTTAGCGTATTTAGGATTTTTTTGGCTCCCTACAAGCGCGAAACTCTCCTCTTTCGAATCGTTTCATTCGGGTTTTTCGGAGAGAAACGGTTCAGACGCGATATTCAAAGAAGTGGAAGGGTATTTTTGATTTTTTAAATTTTCGAAGTTTTTAAACAGTTGTATCTTTTTTTCTGGTAGGCGCATTTAGGATTTTCTTGGCTCCCTACAAGCGCGAAACTCTCCTCTTTCGAATCATTTCATTCGGGTTTTTCGGAGAGAAACGGTTCAGACGCTATATTCAAAATAGTGCAAGGGTATTTTTGATTTTTTAAAATTTCGAAGTTTTTAAACCGCTGTATCTTAACTTCTAGTAGGCGTATTTAGGATTTTTTTGGCTCCCTACAAGCGCGAAACTCTCCTCTTTCGACTCATTTCATTCGGGTTTTTCGGAGAGAAACGGTTCAGACGCTATATTCAAAGTAGTGGAAGGGTATTTTTGATTTTTTAAAATTTCGTAGTTTTTAAACAGTTGTATCTTTTTTTCTAGTAGTCGTATTTAGGATTTTTTTGGCTCCCTACAAGCGCGAAACTCTCTTCTTTCGAATCATTTCATTCGGGTTTTTCGGAGAGAAACGGTTCAGACGCTATATTCAAAATAGTGGAAGGCTATTTTTGATTTTTTAAAATTTCGGAGTATTTAAACTGCTGTATCTTATCTTCTAGTAGGCGTATTTAGGATTTTTTTGGCTCATTACAAGCGCGAAACTACTCCTCTTTCGACTCATTTCATTCGGGTTTTTCGGAGAGAAACGGTTCAGACGCTATATTCAAAAGAGTGGAAGGGTATTTTTGATTTTTTAATATTTCGAAGTATTTAAACCGTTGTATCTTATCTTCTAGTAGGCGTATTTAGGATTTTTTTGGCTCCTTACAAGCGCGAAACTAACCTCTTTCGACTGATTTCATTCGGGTTTTTCGGAGAGAAACGGTTCAGACGCTATATTCAAAATAGTGGAAGAATATTTTTGATTTTTTAAAATTTCGAAGTTTTTAAACCGCTGTATCTTATCTTCTAGTAGGCGTATTTAGGATTTTTTTGGCTCCTTACAAGCGCGAAACTCTCCTCTTTCCACTGATTTCATTCGAGTTTTTCGGAGAGAAACGGTTCAGACGCTATATTCAAAATAGTGGAAGAATATTTTTGATTTTTTAAAATTTCGAAGTTTTAAACCGCTGTATCTTATCTTCTAGTAGGCGTATTTAGGATTTTTTTGGCTCCTTACAAGCGCGGAACTCTCCTCTTTCGATTGATTTCATTCGGGTTTTTCGGAGAGAAACGGTTCAGACGCTATATTCAAAATAGTGGAAGGGTATTTTTGATTTTTTAAAATTTCGAAGTATTTAAACCGCTGTATCTTATCTTGTGGTAGCCGTGTTTAGGATTTTTTTGGTACCCTACAAGCGCGAAACTCTCCTCTTTCGACTGATATTATTCGGGTTTTTCGGAGAGAAACGGTTCAGACGCTATATTCAAAATAGTGGAAGAATATTTTTGATTTTTTAAAATTTCGAAGTTTTTAAACCGCTGTATCTTATCTTCTAGTAGGCGTATTTAGGATTTTTTTGGCTCCTTACAAGCGCGGAACTCTCCTCTTTCGACTGATTTCATTCGGGTTTTTCGGAGAGAAACGGTTCAGACGCTATATTCAAAATAGTGGAAGGCTATTTTTGATTATTTAAAATTTCGGAGTATTTAAACTGCTGTATCTTATCTTCTAGTAGGCGTATTTAGGATTTTTTGGGCTCATTTCAAGCGCGAAACACTCCTCTTTCGAATCATTTCATTCGGGTTTTTCGGAGAGAAACGGTTCAGACGCTATATTCAAAGTAGTTGAAGGGTATTTTTGATTTTTTAAAATTTCGAAGTTTTTAAACAGTTGTATCTTTTTTTCTGGTAGGCGTATTTAGGATTTTTTTGGCTCCCTACAAGCGCGAAACTCTCCTCTTTCGAATCATTTCATTCGGGTTTTTCGGAGAGAAACGGTTCAGACGCGATATTCAAAGTAGTGGAAGGGTATTTTTGATTTTTTAAAATTTCGAAGTTTTAAACAGTTGTATCTTTTTTTCTGGTAGGCGCATTTAGGATTTTTTTGGCTCCCTACAAGCGCGAAACTCTCCTCTTTCGAATCATTTCATTCGGTTTTTTCGGAGAGAAACGGTTCAGACGCTATATTCAAAATAGTGGAAGGGTATTTTTGATTTTATAAAATTTCGAAGTTTTTAAACCGCTGTATCTTAACTTCTAGTAGGCGTATTTAGGATTTTTTTGGCTCCCTACAAGCGCGAAACTCTCCTCTTTCGACTGGTTTCATTCGGGTTTTTCGGAGAGAAACGGTTCAGACGCTATATTCAAAATAGTGGAAGGGTATTTTTGATTTTTTAAAATTTCGAAGTATTTAAACCGTTGTATCTTATCTTCTAGTAGGCGTGTTTAGGATTTTTTTGGCTCCTTACAAGCGCGAAACTATCCTCTTTCGACTGATTTCATTCGGGTTTTTCGGAGAAAAACGGTTCAGACGCTATATTCAAAGTAGTGGAAGGGTATTTTTGATTTTTTAAAATTTCGTAGTTTTTAAACCGCTGTATCTTATCTTCTAGTAGTCGTATTTAGGATTTTTTTGGCTCCCTACAAGCGCGAAACTCTCTTCTTTCGACTCATTTCATTCGGGTTTTTCGGAGAGAAACGGTTCAGACGCTATATTCAAAATAGTGGAAGGCTATTTTTGATTATTTAAAATTTGGAAGTATTTAAACCGTTGTATCTTATCTTCTAGTAGGCGTATTTAGGATTTTTTTGGCTCCTTACAAGCGCGAAACTAACCTCTTTCGACTGATTTCATTCGGGTTTTTCGGAGAGAAACGGTTCAGACGCTATATTCAAAATAGTGGAAGGGTATTTTTGATTTTTTAAAATTTCGAAGTTTTTAAACCGCTGTATCTTATCTTCTAGTAGGCGTATTTAGGATTTTTTTGGCTCCTTTCAAGCGCGAAACTCTCCTCTTTCGACTGATTTCATTCGGGTTTTTCGGAGAGAAACGGTTCAGACGCTATATTCAAAGTAGTGGAAGGGTATTTTTCATTTTTTAAAATTTCGAAGTATTTAAACCGCTGTATCTTATCTTCTAGTAGGCGTATTTAGGATTTTTTTGGCTCCTTACAAGCGCGGAACTCTCCTCTTTCGACTGATTTCATTCGGGTTTTTCGGAGAGAAACGGTTCAGACGCTATATTCAAAATAGTGGAAGGGTATTTTTGATTTTTTAAAATTTCGAAGTTTTTAAACAGCTGTATCTTATCTTCTAGTAGGCGTATTTAGGATTTTTTTGGCTCCTTACAAGCGCGAAACTCTCCTCTTTCGAATCATTTCATTCGGGTTTTTCGGAGAGAAACGGTTCAGACGCTATATTCAAAATAGTGGAAGGGTATTTTTGATTTTTTAAAATTTCGGAGTTTTTAAACCGCTGTATCTTATCTTCTAGTAGGCGTATTTAGGATTTTTTTGGCTCCTTACAAGCGCGAAACTCTCCTCTTTCGACTCATTTCATTCGGGTTTTTCGGAGAGAAACGGTTCAGACGCTATATTCAAAATAGTGGAAGGGTATTTTTGATTTTTTAAAATTTCGAAGTTTTTAAACCGCTGTATCTTATCTTCTAGTAGGCGTATTTAGGATTTTTTTGGCTCATTTCAAGCGCGAAGCTCTCCTCTGTCGACTCATTTCATTCGGGTTTTTCGGAGAGAAACGGTTCAGACGCTATATTCAAAATAGTGGAAGGGTATTTTTGATTTTTTAAAATTTCGAAGTTCTTTAAACCGCTGTATCTTATCTTCTAGTAGGCGTATTTAGGATTTTTTTGGCTCCCTACAAGCGCGAAGCTCTCATCTTTCGACTCATTTCATTCGGGTTTTTCGGAGAGAAACGGTTCAGACGCTATATTCAAAATAGTGGAAGGGTATTTTTGATTTTTTAATATTTCGAAGTTTTTAAACCGCTGTATCTTATCTTCTAGTAGGCGTATTTAGGATTTTTTTGGCTCATTACAAGCGCGAAACTCTCCTCTTTCGACTGATTTCATTCGGGTTTTTCGGAGAGAAACGGTTCAGACGCTATATTCAGAAGAGTGGAAGGGTATTTTTGATTTTTTAAAATTTCGAAGTTTTTAAACCGCTGTATCTTATCTTCTAGTAGGCGTATTTAGGATTTTTTTGGCTCCTTTCAAGCGCGAAACTCTCCTCTTTCGACTCATTTCATTCGGGTTTTTCGGAGAGAAACGGTTCAGACGCTATATTCAAAATAGTGGAAGGGTATTTTTGATTTTTTAAAATTTCGTAGTTTTTAAACCGCTGTATCTTATCTTCTAGTAGGCGTATTTAGGATTTTTTTGGCTCCTTACAAGCGCGAAACTCTCCTCTTTCGAATCATTTCATTCGGGTTTTTCGGAGAGAAACGGTTCAGACGCTATATTCAAGATAGTGGAAGAGTATTTTTGATTTTTTAAAATTTCGAAGTATTTAAACAGTTGTATCTTTTCTTCTGGTAGGCGTATTTAGGATTTTTTTGGCTCCCTACAAGCGCGAAACTCTCCTCTTTCGACTGATGTCATTCGGGTTTTTCGGAGAGAAACGGTTCAGACGCTATATTCAAAATAGTGGAAGGGTATTTTTGATTTTTTAAAATTTCGAAGTATTTAAACCGCTGTATCTTATCTTCTAGTAGGCGTATTTAGGATTTTTTTGTCTCATTACAAGCGCGAAACTCTCCTCTTTCGACTCATTTCATTCGGGTTTTTCGGAGAGAAACGGTTCAGACGCTATATTCAAAATAGTGAAGGGTATTTTTGATTTTTTAAAATTTCGTAGTTTTTAAACCGCTGTATCTTATCTTCTAGTAGGCGTATTTAGGATTTTTTTGGCTCATTTCAAGCGCGAAGCTCTCCTCTTTCGACTCATTTCATTCGGGTTTTTCGGAGAGAAACGGTTCAGACGCTATATTCAAAATAGTGGAAGGGTATTTTTGATTTTTTAAAATTTCGTAGTATTTAAACCGCTGTATCTTATCTTCTAGTAGGCGTATTTAGGATTTTTTTGGCTCATTACAAGCGCGAAACTCTCCTCTTTCGACTCATTTCATTCGGGTTTTTCGGAGAGAAACGGTTCAGACGCTATATTCAAAATAGTGGAAGGGTATTTTTGATTTTTTAAAATTTCGGAGTTTTTAAACCGCTGTATCTTATCTTCTAGTAGGCGTATTTAGGATTTTTTTGGCTCATTACAAGCGCGAAACTCTCCTCTTTCGAATCATTTCATTCGGGTTTTTCGGAGAGAAACGGTTCAGACGCTATATTCAAAATAGTGGAAGGGTATTTTTGATTTTTTAAAATTTCGGAGTATTTAAACCGCTGTATCTTATCTTCTAGTAGGCGTATTTAGGATTTTTTTGGCTCCTTACAAGCGCGAAACTCTCCTCTTTCGAATGATTTCATTCGGGTTTTTCGGAGAGAAACGGTTCAGACGCTATATTCAAAAGAGTGGAAGGGTATTTTTGATTTTTTAAAATTTCGGAGTATTTAAACCGCTGTATCTTATCTTCTAGTAGGCGTATTTAGGATTTTTTTGGCTCATTACAAGCGCGAAACTCTCCTCTTTCGACTGATTTCATTCGGGTTTTTCGGAGAGAAACGGTTCAGACGCTATATTCAAAATAGTGGAAGGGTATTTTTGATTTTTTAAAATTTCGAAGTTTTTAAACCGCTGTATCTTATCTTCTGGTAGGCGTATTTAGGATTTTTTTGGCTCCTTACAAGCGCGGAACTCTCCTCTTTCGACTGATTTCATTCGGGTTTTTCGGAGAGAGACGGTTCAGACGCTACATTCAAAATAATGGAAGGCTATTTTTGATTTTTTAAAATTTCGGAGTTTTTAATCTGCTGTATCTTATCTTCTAGTAGGCGTATTTAGGACTTTTTGGGCTCATTTCAAGCGCGAAACACTCCTCTTTCGAATCATTTCATTCGGGTTTTTCGGAGAGAAACGGTTCAGACGCTATATTCAAAGTAGTTGAAGGGTATTTTTGATTTTTTAAAATTTCGAAGTTTTTAAACAGTTGTATCTTTTTTTCTGGTAGGCGTATTTAGGATTTTTTTGGCTCCCTACAAGCGCGAAACTCTCCTCTTTCGAATCATTTCATTCGGGTTTTTCGGAGAGAAACGGTTCAGACGCGATATTCAAAGTAGTGGAAGGGTATTTTTGATTTTTTAAAATTTCGAAGTTTTAAACAGTTGTATCTTTTTTTCTGGTAGGCGCATTTAGGATTTTTTTGGCTCCCTACAAGCGCGAAACTCTCCTCTTTCGAATCATTTCATTCGGGTTTTTCGGAGAGAAACGGTACAGACGCTATATTCAAAATAGTGCAAGGGTATTTTTGATTTTATAAAATTTCGAAGTTTTTAAACCGCTGTATCTTAACTTCTAGTAGGCGTATTTAGGATTTTTTTGGCTCCCTACAAGCGCGAAACTCTCCTCTTTCGAATCATTTCATTCGGGTTTTTCGGAGAGAAACGGTTCAGACGCTATATTCAAAATAGTGGAAGGGTATTTTTGATTTTTTAAAATTTCGTAGTTTTTATACCGCTGTATCTTATCTTCTAGTAGTCGTATTTAGGATTTTTTTGGCTCCCTACAAGCGCGAAACTCTCCTCTTTCGAATCATTTCATTCGGGTTTTTCGGAGAGAAACGGTTCAGACGCTATATTCAAGATAGTGGAAGAATATTTTTGATTTTATAAAATTTCGAAGTATTTAAACAGTTGTATCTTTTTTTCTGGTTGGCTTATTTAGGATTTTTTTGGCTCCCTACAAGCTCGAAACTCTCCTCTTTCGACTGGTGTCATTCGGGTTTTTCGGAGAGAAACGGTTCAGACGCTATATTCAAAATAGTGGAAGGGTATTTTTGATTTTTTAAAATTTCGAAGTATTTAAACCGCTGTATCTTATCTTCAAGTAGGCGTGTTTAGGATTTTTTTATCTCATTTCAAGCGCGAAACTCTTCTCTTTCGAATCATTTCATTCGGGTATTTCTGAGAGAAACGGTTCAGACGCTATATTCCAAATAGTGAAGGGTATTTTTGATTTTTTAAAATTTTGTAGTTTTTAAACCGCTGTATCTTATCTTCTAGTAGGCGAAATTAGGATTTTTTTGGCTCCTTACAAGCGCGAAGCTCTCCTCTTTCGACTCATTTCATTCGGGTTTTTCGGAGAGAAACGGTTCAGACGCTATATTCAAAATAGTGGAAGGGTATTTTTGATTTTTTAAAATTTCGTAGTTTTTAAACCGCTGTATCTTATCTTCTAGTAGGCGTATTTAGGATTTTTTTGGCTCATTTCAAGCGCGAAACTCTCCTCTTTCGACTCGTTTCATTCGGGTTTTTCGGAGAGAAACGGTTCAGACGCTATATTCAAAATAGTGGAAGGGTATTTTTGATTTTTTAAAATTTCGGAGTTTTTAAACCGCTGTATCTTATCTTCTAGTAGGCGTATTTAGGATTTTTTTGGCTCCCTACAAGCGCGAAACTCTCCTCTTTCGAATCATTTCATTCGGGTTTTTCGGAGAGAAACGGTTCAGACGCTATATTCAAAATAGTGGAAGGGTATTTTTGATTTTTTAAAATTTCGGAGTATTTAAACCGCTGTATCTTATCTTCTAGTAGGCGTATTTAGGATTTTTTTGGCTCCTTACAAGCGCGAAACTCTCCTCTTTCGATTGATTTCATTCGGGTTTTTCGGAGAGGAACGGTTCAGACGCTATATTCAAAAGAGTGGAAGGGTATTTTCGATTTTTTAAAATTTCGGAATATTTAAACCGCTGTATCTTATCTTCTAGTAGGCGTATTTAGGATTTTTTTGGCTCATTTCAAGCGCGAAACTCTCCTCTTTCGACTGATTTCATTCGGGTTTTTCGGAGAGAAACGGTTCAGACGCTATATTCAAAATAGTGGAAGGGTATTTTTGATTTTTTAAAATTTCGAAGTATTTAGACCGCTGTATCTTATCTCTTAGTAGGCGTATTTAGGATTTTTTCGGCTCCTTACAAGCGCGAAACTCTACTCTTTCGGCTGATTTCATTCGGGTTTTTCGGAGAGAAACGGTTCAGACGCTATATTCAAAATAGTGGAATGGTATTTTTGATTTTTTAAAATTTCGAAGTATTTAAATCGCTGTATCTTATCTTCTAGTAGGCGTATTTAAGATTTTTTTGGCTCCCTGCAAGCGCGAAACTCTCTTCTTTCGAATCATTTCATTCAGGTTTTTCGCAGAGAAACGGTTCAGACGCTATATTCAAAATAGTGGAAGGGTATTTTTGATTTTCTAAAATTTCGGAGTATTTAAACCGCTGTATCTTATCTTCTAGTAGGCGTATTTAGGATTTTTTTGGCTCCCTACAAGCGGGAAACCCTCCTCTTTCGAATCATTTCATTCGGGTTTTTCGGAGAAAAACGGTTCAGACGCTATATTCAAAATAGTGGAAGGGTATTTTTGATTTTTTAAAATTTCGAAGTATTTAAATCGCTGTATCTTGTCTTCTAGTAGGCGTATTTAGGATTTTTCGGGCTCATTTCAAGCGCGAAGCACTCCTCTGTCGAATCATTTTATTCGGGTTTTTCGGAGAGAAACGGTTCAGACGCTATATTTAGAATAGTGGAAGGGTATTTTTGATTTTCTAAAATTTCGGAGTTCTTTAAACCGTGTATCTTATCTTTTAGTAGGAGTATTTAGGATTTTTTTGGCTACCTACAAGCGCGAAGTTCTCATCTTTCGAATCATTTCATTCAGGTTTTTCGGAGAGAAATTGTTCAGACGCTATATTCAAAATAGTGGAAGGGTATTTTTGATTATTTAATAATTCGAAATTTTTAAATCGCTGTATCTTATCTACTAGTAGGCGTATTTAAGATTTTTTTGGCTCATTTCAATCGCGAAACTCTCCTCTTTCGACTGATTTCATTAGGGTTTTTCGGAGAGAAACGGTTCAGACGCTATATTTAGAAGAGTGGAAGGGTATTTTTGATTTTCTAAATTTTCGGAGTATTTAAAACTCTGTATCTTATCTTTTAGTAGGAGTATTTAGGATTTTTTTGGCTCCCTACAAGCGCGAAGCTCTCATCTTTCGAATCATTTCATTCGGGTTTTTCGGAGAGAAACGGTTCAGAAGTTATATTCAAAATAGTGGAAGGTTATTTTTGATTTTTTAAAAATTCGAAATTTTTAAACCGCTGTATCTTATATTCTAGTAGGCGTATTTGGGATTTTTTTGGCTCAATTCAAGCGCGAAACTCTTCTCTTTCGAATCATTTCATTCTGGTTTCTCGGAGAGAAACGGTTCAGACGCTATATTCAAAAAAATGTGGAAGGGTATTTTTGATTTTTTAAAATTTCGAAGTATTTAAACCGCTGTATCTTATCTTCTAGTAGGCGTATTTAGGATTTTTTTGGCTCATTTCAAGCGCGAAACTCTCCTCTTTCGGCTGATTTCATTCGGGTTTTTCGGAGAGAAAGGGTTCAGACGCTATATTCAAAATAATGTGGAAGGGTATTTTTGATTCTTAAAATTTCGAAGTATTTAAACAGCTGTATCTTATCTTCTAGTAGGCGTATTTAGGATTTTTTTGGCTCCTTACAAGCGCGAAACTCTCCTCTTTCGGCTGATTTCATTCGGGTTTTTCGGAGAGAAACGGTTCAGACGCTATATTCAAAATAGTGGAAGGGTATTTTTGATTTTTTAAAATTTCGGAGTATTTAAACCGCTGTATCTTATCTTCTAGTAGGCGTCTTTAGGATTTTTTTGTCTCATTGCAAGCGCGAAACGCTCCTCTTTCGACTCATTTCATTCGGGTTTTTCGGAGAGAAACGGTTCAGACGCTATATTCAAAATAGTGGAAGGGTATTTTTGATTTTTTAAAATTTCGTTGTTTTTAAACCGCTGTATCTTATCTTCTAGTAGGCGTATTTAGGATTTTTTTGGCTCATTTCAAGCGCGAAGCTCTCCTCTTTCGATTTTTTCATTCGGGTTTTTCGGAGAGAAACGGTTCAGACGCTATATTCAAAATAGTGGAAGGGTATTTTTGATTTCTTAAAATTTCGAAGTATTTAAATCGCTGTATCTTATCTTCTAGTAGGCGTATTTAGGATTTTTTTGGCTCATTTCAAGCGCGAAACTCTCCTCTTTCGAATCATTTCATTCGAGTTTTTCGGAGAGAAACGGTTCAGACGCTATATTCAAAATAGTGGAAGGGTATTTTTGATTTTTTAAAATTTCGGAGTTTTTAAACCGCTGTATCTTATCTTCTAGTAGGCGTATTTAGGATTTTTTTGGCTCCTTACAAGCGCGAAACTCTCGTCTTTCGACTCATTTCATTCGGGTTTTTCGGAGAGAGACGGTTCAGACGCTATATTCAAAATAGTGGAAGGGTATTTTTGATTTTTTAAAATTTCGTAGTTTTAAACCGCTGTATCTTATCTTCTAGTAGGCGTATTTAGGATTTTTTTGGCTCATTTCAAGCGCGAAACTCTCCTCTTTCGACTCATTTCATTCGGGTTTTTCGGAGAGAAACGGTTCAGACGCTATATTCAAAATAGTGGAAGGGTATTTTTGATTTTTTAAAATTTCGTAGTATTTAAACCGCTGTATCTTATCTTCTAGTAGGCGTATTTAGGATTTTTTTGGCTCATTACAAGCGCGAAACTCTCCTCTTTCGACTCATTTCATTCGGGTTTTTCGGAGAGAAACGGTTCAGACGCTATATTCAAAAAAGTGGAAGGGTATTTTTGATTTTTTAAAATTTCGTAGTATTTAAACCGCTGTATCTTATCTTCTAGTAGGCGTATTTAGGATTTTTTTGGCTAATTTCAAGCGCGAAACTCTCGTCTTTCGACTCATTTCATTCGGGTTTTTCGGAGAGAAACGGTTCAGACGCTATATTCAAAATAGTGGAAGGGTATTTTTGATTTTTTAAAATTTCGTAGTATTTAAACAGCTGTATCTTATCTTCTAGTAGGCGTATTTAGGATTTTTTTGGCTCATTACAAGCGCGAAACTCTCCTCTTTCGACTCATTTCATTCGGGTTTTTCGGAGAGAAACGGTTCAGACGCTATATTCAAAATAGTGGAAGGGTATTTTTGATTTTTTAAAATTTCGTAGTTTTTAAACCGCTGTATCTTATCTTCTAGTAGGCGTATTTAGGATTTTTTTGGCTCATTTCAAGCGCGAAACTCTCCTCTTTCGAATCGTTTCATTCGGGTTTTTCGGAGAGAAACGGTTCAGACGCTATATTCAAAATAGTGGAAGGGTATTTTTGATTTTTTAAAATTTCGAAGTTTTTAAACCGCTGTATCTTATCTTCTAGTAGGCGTATTTAGGATTTTTTTGGCTCCTTACAAGCGCGAAACTCTCCTCTTTCGAATGATTTCATTCGGGTTTTTCGGAGAGAAACGGTTCAGACGCTATATTCAAAATAGTGGAAGGGTATTTTTGATTTTTTAAAATTTCGGAGTTTTTAAACCGCTGTATCTTATCTTCTAGTAGGCGTATTTAGGATTTTTTTGGCTCCTTACAAGCGCGAAACTCTCCTCTTTCGACTCATTTCATTCGGGTTTTTCGGAGAGAAACGGTTCAGACGCTATATTCAAAATAGTGGAAGGGTATTTTTGATTTTTTAAAATTTCGAAGTTTTTAAACCGCTGTATCTTATCTTCTAGTAGGCGTATTTAGGATTTTTTTGGCTCATTACAAGCGCGAAACTCTCCTCTTTCGACTGATTTCATTCGGGTTTTTCGGAGAGAAACGGTTCAGACGCTATATTCAAAGTAGTGGAAGGGTATTTTTGATTTTTTAAAATTTCGAAGTTTTTAAACCGCTGTATCTTATCTTCTAGTAGGCGTATTTAGGATTTTTTTGGCTCCTTACAAGCGCGAAACTCTCCTCTTTCGAATCATTTCATTCGGGTTTTTCGGAGAGAAACGGTTCAGACGCTATATTCAAAATAGTGGAAGGGTATTTTTGATTTTTTAAAATTTCGAAGTTTTTAAACCGTTGTATCTTATTTTCTAGTAGGCGTATTTAGGATTTTTTTGGCTCCTTACAAGCGCGAAAATCTCCTCTTTCGACTCATTTCATTCGGGTTTTTCGGAGAGAAACGGTTCAGACGCTATATTCAAAATAGTGGAAGGGTATTTTTGATTTTTTAAAATTTCGAAGTTTTTAAACCGCTGTATCTTATCTTCTGGTAGGCGTATTTAGGATTTTTTTGGCTCCTTTCAAGCGCGAAACTCTCCTCTTTCGAATCATTTCATTCGGGTTTTTCGGAGAGAAACGGTTCAGACGCTATATTCAAAATAGTGGAAGGGTATTTTTGATTTTTTAAAATTTCGAAGTATTTAAACCGCTGTATCTTATCTTCTAGTAGGCGTATTTAGGATTTTTTTGGCTCATTTCAAGCGCGAAACTCTCCTCTTTCGGCTGATTTCATTCGGGTTTTTCGGAGAGAAACGGTTCAGACGCTATATTCAAAAAAATGTGGAAGGGTATTTTTGATTTTCAAAATTTCGAAGTATTTAAACAGCTCTATCTTATCTTCTAGTAGGCGTATTTAGGATTTTTTTGGCTCCTTACAAGCGCGAAACTCTCCTCTTTCGGCTGATTTTATTCGGGTTTTTCGGAGAGAAACGGTTCAGACGCTATATTCAAAATAGTGGAAGGGTATTTTTGATTTTTTAAAATTTCGGAGTATTTAAACCGCTGTATCTTATCTTCAAGTAGGCGTGTTTAGGATTTTTTTATCTCATTTTAAGCGCGAAACGCTCCTCTTTGGACGCATTTCATTCGGGTTATTCGGAGAGAAACGGTTCAGACGCTATATTCAAAATAGTGGAAGGGTATTTTTGATTTTTTAAAATTTCGTTGTTTTTAAACCGCTGTATCTTATCTTCTAGTAAGCGTATTTAGGATTTTATTGGCTCATTTCAAGCGCGAAGCTCTCCTCTTTCGATTTTTTCATTCGGGTTTTTCGGAGAGAAACGGTTCAGACGGTATATTCAAAATAGTAGAAGGGTATTTTCGATTTTTTAAAATTTCGGAATGTTTAAACCGCTGTATCTTATCTTCAAGTAGGCGTATTTAGGATTTTTTTGGCTCATTTCAAGCGCGAAACTCTCCTCTTTCGACTGATTTCATTCGTGTTTTTCGGAGAGAAACGGTTCAGACGCTATATTCAAAATAGTGGAAGGGTATTTTTGATTTTTTAAAATTTCGAAGTATTTAAATCGCTGTATCTTATCTTCTAGTAGGCGTATTTAGGATTTTTTTGGCTCATTTCAAGCGCGAAACTCTCCTCTTTCGACTCGTTTCATTCGAGTTTTTCGGAGAGAAACGGTTCAGACGCTATATTCAAAAGAGTGGAAGGGTATTTTAGATTTTTTAAAATTTCGAAGTATTTAAATCACTGTATCTTATCTTCTAGTAGGCGTATTTAGGATTTTTTTGGCTCATTTCAAGCGCGAAACTCTCCTCTTTCGACTGATTTCATTCGGGTTTCTCGGAGATAAACGGTTCAGACGCTATATTCAAAATAGTGGAAGGGTATTTTTGATTTTTTAAAATTTCGTAGTATTTAAACCGCTGTATCTTATCTTCTAGTAGGCGTATTTAGGATTTTTTTGGCTCATTTCAAGCGCGAAACTCTCCTCTTTCGACTCGTTTCATTCGGGTTTTTCGGAGAGAAACGGTTCAGACGCTATATTCAAAATAGTGGAAGGGTATTTTTGATTTTTTAAAATTTCGTAGTTTTTAAACCGCTGTATCTTATCTTCTATTGGGCGTATTTAGGATTTTTTTGGCTCATTTCAAGCGCGAAACTCTTCTCTTTCGAATCATTTCATTCGGGTTTTTCGGAGAGAAACGGTTCAGACGCTATATTCAAAATAGTGGAAGGGTATTTTTGATTTTTTAAAATTTCGTAGTTTTTAAACCGCTGTATCTTATTTTCTAGTAGGCGTATTTAGGATTTTTTTGGCTTATTTCAAGCGCGAAACTCTCCTCTTTCGACTCATTTCATTCGGGTTTTTCGGAGAGAAACGGTTCAGACGCTATATTCAAAATAGTGGAAGGGTATTTTTGATTTTTTAAAATTTCGGAGTTTTTAAACCGCTGTATCTTATCTTCTAGTAGGCGTATTTAGGATTTTTTTGGCTCATTTCAAGCGCGAAACTCTCCTCTTTCGACTCGTTTCATTCGAGTTTTTCGGAGAGAAACGGGTCTGACGCTATATTCAAAATAGTGGAAGGTATTTTTGATTTTTTAAAATTTCGTAGTATTAAAACCGCTGTATCTTATCTTCTAGCGGGCGTATTTAGGATTTTTTTGGCTCATTTCAAGCGCGAAACTCTTCTCTTTCGAATCATTTCATTCGGGTTTTTCGGAGATAAACGGTTCAGACGCTATACTCAAAATAGTGGAAGGGTATTTTTGATTTTTGAAAATTTCGGAGTATTTAAACCGCTGTATCTTATTTTCTAGTAGGCGTATTTAGGATTTTTTTGGCTTATTTCAAGCGCGAAACTCTCCTCTTTCGACTCATTTCATTCGGGTTTTACGGAGAGAAACGGTTCAGACGCTATATTTAAAATAGTGGAAGGGTATTTTTGATTTTTTAAAATTTCGGAATTTTTAAACCGCTGTATCTTATCTTCTAGTAGGCGGATTTAGGATTTTTTTGGCTCCTTACAAGCGCGAAACTCTAATCTTTCGACTCGTTTCATTCGGGTTTTTCGGAGAGGAACGGATCAGACGCTATATTCAAAATAGTGGAAGGGTATTTTTGATTTTTTAAAATTTCGGAATTTTTAAACCGCTGTATCTTATTTTCTAGTAGGCGTATTTAGGATTTTTTTGGCTCATTTCAAGCGCGAAAATCTCCTCTTTCGACTGATTTCATTCGGGTTTCTCGGAGAGAAACGGTTCAGACGCTATATTCAAAATAGGGGAAGGGTATTTTTGATTTTTTAAAATTTCGTAGATTTAAACCGCAGTATTTTATCTTCTAGTAGGCGTATTTAGGATTTTTTTGGCTCATTTCAAGCGCGAAACTCTCCTTTTTCGACTCGTTTCATTCGAGTTTTTCGGAGAGAAACGGTTCAGACGCTATATTCAAAATAGTGGAAGGGTATTTTTGATTTTTTAAAATTTCGTAGTATTTAAACCGCTGTATCTTACCTTCTAGTAGGCGTATTTAGGATTTTTTTGGCTCATTTCAAGCGCGAAACTCTCCTCTTTCGACTCGTTTCATTCGGGTTTTTCGGAGAGAAACGGTTCAGACGCTATATTCAAAATAGTGGAAGGGTATTTTTGATTTTTTAAAATTTCGTAGGTTTAAACCGCTGTATCTTATCTTCTAGTAGGCGTATTTAGGATTTTTTTGGCTCATTTCAAGCGCGAAACTCTCCTCTTTCGACTCGTTTCATTTGGGTTTTTTTCGGAGAGAAACGGTTCAGACGCGATATTCAAAGTAGTGGAAGGGTATTTTTGATTTTTTAAAATTTCGAAGTTTTTAAACAGTTGTATCTTTTTTTCTGGTAGGCGCATTTAGGATTTTTTTGGCTCCCTACAAGCGCGAAACTCTCCTCTTTCGAATCATTTCATTCGGGTTTTTCGGAGAGAAACGGTTCAGACGCTATATTCAAAATAGTGCAAGGGTATTTTTGATTTTTTAAAATTTCGAAGTATTTAAACCGCTGTATCTTATCTTCTAGTAGGCGTATTTAGGATTTTTTTGGCTCCCTACAAGCGCGAAACTCTCCTCTTTCGAATCATTTCATTCGGGTTTTTCGGAGAGAAACGGTTCAGACGCTATATTCAAAATAGTGGAAGGGTATTTTTGATTTTTTAAAATTTCGCAGTTTTTATACCGCTGTATCTTTTCTTCTAGTAGGCGTATTTAGGATTTTTTTGGCTCATTTCAAGCGTGAAACTCTCCTCTTTCGGCTGATTTCATTCGGGTTTTTCGGAGAGAAACGGTTCAGACGCTATATTCAAAAAAACGTGGAAGGGTATTTTTGATTCTCAAAATTTCGAAGTATTTAAACAGCTCTATCTTATCTTCTAATAGGCGTATTTAGGATTTTTTTGGCTCCTTACAAGCGCGAAACTCTCCTCTTTCGGCTGATTTTATTCGGGTTTTTCGGAGAGAAACGGTTCAGACGCTATATTCAAAATAGTGGAAGGGTATTTTTGATTTTTTAAAATTTCGGAATATTTAAACCGCTGTATCTTATCTTCAAGTAGGCGTGTTTAGGATTTTTTTATCTCATTTTAAGCGCGAAACGCTCCTCTTTGGACACATTTCATTCGGGTTATTCGGAGAGAAACGGTTCAGACGCTATATTCAAAATAGTGGAAGGGTATTTTTGATTTTTTAAAATTTCGTTATTTTTAAACCGCTGTATCTTATCTTCTAGTAAGCGTATTTAGGATTTTATTGGCTCATTTCAAGCGCGAAGCTCTCCTCTTTCGATTTTTTCATTCGGGTTTTTCGGAGAGAAACGGTTCAGACGGTATATTCAAAATAGTAGAAGGGTATTTTCGATTTTTTAAAATTTCGGAATGTTTAAACCGCTGTATCTTATCTTCAAGTAGGCGTATTTAGGATTTTTTTGGCTCATTTCAAGCGCGAAACTCTCCTCTTTCGACTGATTTCATTCGGGTTTTTCGGAGAGAAACGGTTCAGACGCTATATTCAAAATAGTGGAAGGGTATTTTTGATTTTTTAAAATTTCGAAGTATTTAAATCGCTGTATCTTATCTTCTAGTAGGCGTATTTAGGATTTTTTTGGCTCATTTCAAGCGCGAAACTCTTCTCTTTCGACTGATTTCATTTGAGTTTTTCGGAGAGAAACGGTTCAGACGCTATATTCAAAAGAGTGGAAGGGTATTTTTGATTTTTTAAAATTTCGTAGTTTTAAAACCGCTGTATCTTATCTTCTAGTAGGCGTATTTAGGATTTTTTTGGCTCCTTACAAGCGCGAAACTCTCCTCTTTCGACTGATTTCATTCGGGTTTTTCGGAGAGAAACGGTTCAGACGCTATATTCAAAAGAGTGGAAGGGTATTTTTGATTTTTTAAAATTTCGGAATTTTTAAACCGCTGTATCTTATCTTCTAGTAGGCGTATGTAGGAGTTTTTTGGCTCATTTCAAGCGAGAAACTCTCGTCTTTCGACTCGTTTCATTCGGGTTTTTCGGAGAGAAACGGTTCAGACGCTATATTCAAAATAGTGGAAGGGTATTTTTGATTTTTTAAAATTTCGAAGTTTTTAAACCGCTGTATCTTATCTTCTAGTAGGCGTATTTAGGATTTTTTTGGCTCCTTACAAGCGCGAAACTCTCCTCTTTCGACTGATTTCATTCGGGTTTTTCGGAGAGAAACGGTTCTGACTCTATATTCAAAAGAGTGTAAGGGTATTTTTGATTTTTTAAAACTTCCAAGTATTTAAACCGCTGTATCTCATCTTCTAGTAGGCTTATTTAGGATTTGTTTCGCTCATTTCAAGCGCGAAACTCTTCTCTTTCGAATCATTTCATTCGGGTTTTTCGGAGATAAACGGTTCAGACGCTAAACTCAAAATAGTGGAAGGGTATTTTTGATTTTTGAAAATTTCGGAATATTTAAACCGCTGTATCTTATTTTCTAGTAGGCGTATTTAGGATTTTTTTGGCTTATTTCAAGCGCGAAACTCTCCTCTTTCGACTCATTTCATTCGGGTTTTACGGAGAGAAACGGTTCAGACGCTATATTTAAAATAGTGGAAGGGTATTTTTGATTTTTTAAAATTTCGGAATTTTTAAACCGCTGTATCTTATCTTCTAGTAGGCGGATTTAGGATTTTTTTGGCTCCTTACAAGCGCGAAACTCTAATCTTTCGACTCGTTTCATTCGGGTTTTTCGGAGAGAAACGGTTCAGACGCTATATTCAAAATAGTGGAAGGGTATTTTTGATTTTTTAAAATTTCGGAATTTTTAAACCGCTGTATCTTATTTTCTAGTAGGCGGATTTAGGATTTTTTTGGCTCATTTCAAGCGCGAAAATCTCCTCTTTCGACTGATTTCATTCGGGTTTCTCGGAGATAAACGGTTCAGACGCTATATTCAAAATAGGGGAAGGGTATTTTTGATTTTTTAAAATTTCGTAGATTTAAACCGCAGTATTTTATCTTCTAGTAGGCGTATTTAAGATTTTTTTGGCTCATTTCAAGCGCGAAACTCTCCTTTTTCGGCTGATTTTATTCGGGTTTTTCGGAGAGAAACGGTTCAGACGCTATATTCAAAATAGTGGAAGGGTATTTTTGATTTTTTAAAATTTCGGAGTATTTAAACCGCTGTATCTTATCTTCAAGTAGGCGTGTTTAGGATTTTTTTATCTCATTTCAAGCGCGAAACTCTCCTCTTTGGACTCATTTCATTCGGGTTTTTCGGAGAGAAACGGTTCAGACGCTATATTCAAAATAGTGGAAGGGTATTTTTGATTTTTTAAAATTTCGAAGTATTTAAATCGCTGTATCTTATCTTCTAGTAGGTGTATTTAGGATTTTTTTGGCTCATTTCAAGCGCGAAACTCTCCACTTTCGACTCGTTTCATTCGAGTTTTTCGGAGAGAAACGGTTCAGACGCTATATTCAAAAGAGTGGAAGGGTATTTTAGATTTTTTAAAATTTCGAAGTATTTAAATCACTGTATCTTATCTTCTAGTGGGCGTATTTAGGATTTTTTTGGCTCATTTCAAACGCGAAACTCTTCTCTTTCGAATCATTTCATTCGAATTTTTCGGAGAGAAACGGTTCAGACGCTATATTCAAAATAGTGGAAGGTTATTTTTGATTTTTTAAAATTTCGGAATTTTTAAACCGCTGTATCTTATCTTCTAGTAGGCGGATTTAGGATTTTTTTGGCACCTTACAAGCGCGAAACTCTAGTCTTTCGACTCGTTTCATTCGGGTTTTTCGTAGAGAAACGGATCCGACGCTATATTCAAAATAGTGGAAGGGTATTTTTGATTTTTTAAAATTTCGTAGTTTTAAACCGCAGTATCTTATCTTCTAGTAGGCGTATTTAGGATTTTTTTGGCTCATTTCAAGCGCGAAACTCTCCTCTTTCGACTGATTTCATTCGGGTTTCTCGGAGATAAACGGGTCTGACGCTATATTCAAAATAGTGGAAGGTATTTTTGATTTTTTAAAATTTCGTAGTATTAAAACCGCTGTATCTTATCTTCTAGCGGGCGTATTTAGGATTTTTTTGGCTCATTTCAAGCGCGAAACTCTTCTCTTTCGAATCATTTCATTCGGGTTTTTCGGAGAGGAACGGATCAGACGCTATATTCAAAATAGTGGAAGGGTATTTTTGATTTTTTAAAATTTCGGAGTATTTAAACCGCTGTATCTTATTTTCTAGTAGGCGTATTTAGGATTTTTTTGGCTTATTTCAAGCGCGAAACTCTCCTCTTTCGACTCATTTCATTCGGGTTTTACGGAGAGAAACGGTTCAGACGCTATATTTAAAATAGTGGAAGGGTATTTTTGATTTTTTAAAATTTCGGAATTTTTAAACCGCTGTATCTTATCTTCTAGTAGGCGTATTTAGGATTTTTTTGGCTCATTTCAAGCGCGAAACTCTCCTCTTTCGACTCGTTTCATTCGAGTTTTTCGGAGAGAAACGGGTCTGACGCTATATTCAAAATAGTGGAAGGTATTTTTGATTTTTTAAAATTTCGTAGTATTAAAACCGCTGTATCTTATCTTCTAGCGGGCGTATTTAGGATTTTTTTGGCTCATTTCAAGCGCGAAACTCTTCTCTTTCGAATCATTTCATTCGGGTTTTTCGGAGATAAACGGTTCAGACGCTAAATTCAAAATAGTGGAAGGGTATTTTTGATTTTTGAAAATTTCGGAGTATTTAAACCGCTGTATCTTATTTTCTAGTAGGCGTATTTAGGATTTTTTTGGCTTATTTCAAGCGCGAAACTCTCCTCTTTCGACTCATTTCATTCGGGTTTTTCGGAGAGAAACGGTTCAGACGCTATATTTAAAATAGTGGAAGGGTATTTTTGATTTTTTAAAATTTCGGAGTTTTTAAACCGCTGTATCTTATCTTCTAGTAGGCGTATTTAGGATTTTTTTGGCTCCTTACAAGCGCGAAACTCTAATCTTTCGACTCGTTTCATTCGGGTTTTTCGGAGAGGAACGGTTCAGACGCTATATTCAAAATAGTGGAAGGGTATTTTTGATTTTTTAAAATTTCGGAATTTTTAAACCGCTGTATCTTATTTTCTAGTAGGCGTATTTAGGATTTTTTTGGCTCATTTCAAGCGCGAAACTCTCCTCTTTCGACTGATTTCATTCGGGTTTTTCGGAGATAAACGGTTCAGACGCTATATTCAAAATAGTGGAAGGGTATTTTTGATTTTTTAAAATTTCGTAGATTTAAACCGCAGTATTTTATCTTCTAGTAGGCGTATTTAGGATTTTTTTGGCTCATTTCAAGCGCGAAACTCTCCTTTTTCGACTCATTTCATTCGAGTTTTTCGGAGAGAAACGGTTCAGACGCTATATTCAAAATAGTGGAAGGGTATTTTTGATTTTTTAAAATTTCGTAGTATTTAAACCGCTGTATCTTATCTTCTAGTAGGCGTATTTAGGATTTTTTTGGCTCATTTCAAGCGCGAAACTCTCCTCTTTCGACTCGTTTCATTCGGGTTTTTCGGAGAGAAACGGATCAGACGCTATATTCAAAATAGTGGAAGGGTATTTTTGATTTTTTAAAATTTCGTAGGTTTAAACCGCAGTATCTTATCTTCTAGTAGGCGTATTTAGGATTTTTTTGGCTCATTTCAAGCGCGAAACTCTCCTCTTTCGACTCGTTTCATTTGGGTTTTTTTCGGAGAGAAACGGTTCAGACGCGATATTCAAAGTAGTGGAAGGGTATTTTTGATTTTTTAAAATTTCGAAGTTTTTAAACAGTTGTATCTTTTTTTCTGGTAGGCGTATTTAGGATTTTTTTGGCTCCTTACAAGCGCGAAACTCTCCTCTTTCGAATCATTTCATTCGGGTTTTTCGGAGAGAAACGGTTCAGACGCTATATTCAAAATAGTGCAAGGGTATTTTTGATTTTTTAAAATTTCGAAGTATTTAAACCGCTGTATCTTATCTTCTAGTAGGCGTATTTAGGATTTTTTTGGCTCCTTACAAGCGCGAAACTCTCCTCTTTCGAATCATTTCATTCGGGTTTTTCGGAGAGAAACGGTTCAGACGCTATATTCAAAATAGTGGAAGGGTATTTTTGATTTTTTAAAATTTCGCAGTTTTTATACCGCTGTATCTTTTCTTCTAGTAGGCGTATTTAGGATTTTTTTGGCTCATTTCAAGCGTGAAACTCTCCTCTTTCGGCTGATTTCATTCGGGTTTTTCGGAGAGAAACGGTTCAGACGCTATATTCAAAAAAATGTGGAAGGGTATTTTTGATTCTCAAAATTTCGAAGTATTTAAACAGCTCTATCTTATCTTCTAATAGGCGTATTTAGGATTTTTTTGGCTCCTTACAAGCGCGAAACTCTCCTCTTTCGGCTGATTTTATTCGGGTTTTTCGGAGAGAAACGGTTCAGACGCTATATTCAAAATAGTGGAAGGGTATTTTTGATTTTTTAAAATTTCGGAATATTTAAACCGCTGTATCTTATCTTCAAGTAGGCGTGTTTAGGATTTTTTTATCTCATTTTAAGCGCGAAACGCTCCTCTTTGGACACATTTCATTCGGGTTATTCGGAGAGAAACGGTTCAGACGCTATATTCAAAATAGTGGAAGGGTATTTTTGATTTTTTAAAATTTCGTTATTTTTAAACCGCTGTATCTTATCTTCTAGTAAGCGTATTTAGGATTTTATTGGCTCATTTCAAGCGCGAAGCTCTCCTCTTTCGATTTTTTCATTCGGGTTTTTCGGAGAGAAACGGTTCAGACGGTATATTCAAAATAGTAGAAGGGTATTTTCGATTTTTTAAAATTTCGGAGTGTTTAAACCGCTGTATCTTATCTTCAAGTAGGCGTATTTAGGATTTTTTTGGCTCATTTCAAGCGCGAAACTCTCCTCTTTCGACTGATTTCATTCGTGTTTTTCGGAGAGAAACGGTTCAGACGCTAAACTCAAAATAGTGGAAGGGTATTTTTGATTTTTGAAAATTTCGGAGTATTTAAACCGCTGTATCTTATCTTCTAGTAGGCGTATTTAGGATTTTTTTGGCTCATTTCAAGCGCGAAACTCTCCTCTTTCGACTCATTTCATTCGAGTTTTACGGAGAGAAACGGTTCAGACGCTATATTTAAAATAGTGGAAGGGTATTTTTGATTTTTTAAAATTTCGGAGTTTTTAAACCGCTGTATCTTATCTTCTAGTAGGCGGATTTAGGATTTTTTTGGCTCCTTACAAGCGCGAAACTCTAGTCTTTCGACTCGTTTCATTCGGGTTTTTCGGAGAGAAACGGTTCAGACGCTATATTCAAAATAGTGGAAGGGTATTTTTGATTTTTTAAAATTTCGGAGTTTTTAAACCGCTGTATCTTATTTTCTAGTAGGCGTATTTAGGATTTTTTTGGCTCATTTCAAGCGCGAAACTCTCCTCTTTCGACTGATTTCATTCGGGTTTCTCGGAGATAAACGGTTCAGACGCTATATTCAAAATAGTGGAAGGGTATTTTTGATTTTTTAAAATTTCGTAGATTTAAACCGCAGTATTTTATCTTCTAGTAGGCGTATTTAGGATTTTTTTGGCTCATTTCAAGCGCGAAACTCTCCTTTTTCGACTCGTTTCATTCGGGTTTTTCGGAGAGAAACGGGTCAGACGCTATATTCAAAATAGTGGAAGGGTATTTTTGATTTTTTAAAATTTCGTAGTATTTAAACCGCTGTATCTTATCTTCTAGTAGGCGTATTTAGGATTTTTTTGGCTCATTTCAAGCGCGAAACTCTCCTCTTTCGACTCGTTTCATTCGGGTTTTTCGGAGAGAAACGGTTCAGACGCTATATTCAAAATAGTGGAAGGGTATTTTTGATTTTTTAAAATTTCGTAGGTTTAAACCGCTGTATCTTATCTTCTAGTAGGCGTATTTAGGATTTTTTTGGCTCATTTCAAGCGCGAAACTCTCCTCTTTCGACTCGTTTCATTCGGGTTTTTTTCGGAGAGAAACGGTTCAGACGCTATATTCAAAGTAGTGGAAGGGTATTTTTGATTTTTTAAAATTTCGTAGTTTTTAAACCGCTGTATCTTTTCTTCTAGTAGGCGTATTTAGGATTTTTTTGGCTCTTTACAAGCGTGAAACTCTCCTCTTTCGAATCGTTTCATTCGGGTTTTTCGGAGAGAAACGGTTCAGACGCTATATTCAAAATAGTGGAAGGGTATTTTTGATTTTTTAAAATTTCGTAGTTTTTAAACCGCTGTATCTTATCTTCTAGTAGGCGTATTTAGGATTTTTTTGGCTCATTACAAGCGCGAAACTCTCCTCTTTCGAATCATTTCATTCGGGTTTTTCGGAGAGAAACGGTTCAGACGCTATATTCAAAATAGTGGAAGGGTATTTTTGATTTTTTAAAATTTCGAAGTATTTAAATCGCTGTATCTTATCTTCTAGTAGGCGTATTTAGGATTTTTTTGGCTCATTTCAAGCGCGAAACTCTTCTCTTTCGACTCATTTCATTCGAGTTTTTCGGAGAGAAACGGTTCAGACGCTATATTCAAAATAGTGGAAGGTTATTTTTGATTTTTTAAAATTTCGGAGTTTTTAAACCGCTGTATCTTATCTTCTAGTAGGCGGATTTAGGATTTTTTTGGCTCCTTTCAAGCGCGAAACTCTAGTCTTTCGACTCGTTTCATTCGGGTTTTTCGGAGAGAAACGGTTCCGACGCTATATTCAAAATAGTGGAAGGGTATTTTTGATTTTTTAAAATTTCGTAGTTTTAAACCGCTGTATCTTATCTTCTAGTAGGCGTATTTAGGATTTTTTTGGCTCATTTCAAGCGCGAAACTCTCCTCTTTCGACTGATTTCATTCGGGTTTTTCGGAGAGAAACGGGTCTGACGCTATATTCAAAATAGTGGAAGTTATTTTTGATTTTTTAAAATTTCGTAGTATTTAAACCGCTGTATCTTATCTTCTAGTGGGCGTATTTAGGATTTTTTTGGCTCATTTCAAGCGCGAAACTCTCCTCTTTCGACTCGTTTCATTCGGGTTTTTCGGAGAGAAACGGTTCAGACGCTATATTCAAAATAGTGGAAGGGTATTTTTGATTTTTTAAAATTTCGTAGTTTTTAAACCGCTGTATCTTATCTTCTAGTAGGCGTATTTAGGATTTTTTTGGCTCATTTCAAGCGCGAAACTCTCGTCTTTCGACTGATTTCATTCGGGTTTTTCGGAGAGAAACGGTTCAGACGCTATATTCAAAATAGTGGAAGGGTATTTTTGATTTTTTAAAATTTCGTAGATTTAAACCGCAGTATTTTATCTTCTAGTAGGCGTATTTAGGATTTTTTTGGCTCATTTCAAGCGCGAAACTCTCCTCTTTCGACTCGTTTCATTCGAGTTTTTCGGAGAGAAACGGGTCAGACGCTATATTCAAAATAGTGGAAGGGTATTTTTGATTTTTTAAAATTTCGTAGTTTTTAAACCGCTGTATCTTATCTTCTAGTAGGCGTATTTAGGATTTTTTTGGCTCATTTCAAGCGCGAAACTCTCCTCTTTCGACTCGTTTCATTCGGGTTTTTCGGAGAGAAACGGTTCAGACGCTATATTCAAAATAGTGGAAGGGTATTTTTGATTTTTTAAAATTTCGTAGTTTTAAACCGCTGTATCTTATCTTCTAGTAGGCGTATTTAGGATTTTTTTGGCTCATTTCAAGCGCGAAACTCTCCTCTTTCGACTCATTTCATTCGGGTTTTTCGGAGAGAAACGGTTCAGACGCTATATTCAAAATAGTGGAAGGGTATTTTTGATTTTTTAAAATTTCGAAGTAT
This sequence comes from Apis florea, assembly GCF_048593485.1. NCBI lineage: Eukaryota > Metazoa > Arthropoda > Insecta > Hymenoptera > Apidae > Apis > Apis florea. The sequence continues at coordinate 10,550 of NW_028256834.1, read as the reverse complement.
TTAAACCGCTGTATCTTATCTTCTAGTAGGCGTATTTAGGATTTTTTTGGCTCATTTCAAGCGCGAAACTCTCCTCTTTCGACTCATTTCATTCGAGTTTTTCGGAGAGAAACGGTTCAGACGCTATATTCAAAATAGTGGAAGGGTATTTTTGATTTTTTAAAATTTCGTAGTTTTTAAACCGCTGTATCTTATCTTCTAGTAGGCGTATTTAGGATTTTTTTGGCTCCTTTCAAGCGCGAAACTCTCGTCTTTCGACTCGTTTCATTCGGGTTTTTCGGAGAGAAACGGTTCAGACGCTATATTCAAAATAGTGGAAGGGTATTTTTGATTTTTTAAAATTTCGTAGTTTTAAACCGCAGTATCTTATCTTCTAGTAGGCCTATTTAGGATTTTTTTGGCTCATTTCAAGCGCGAAACTCTCCTCTTTCGACTGATTTCATTCGGGTTTCTCGGAGAGAAACGGGTCAGACGCTATATTCAAAATAGTGGAAGGTATTTTTGATTTTTTAAAATTTCGTAGTTTTTAAACCGCTGTATCTTATCTTCTAGTGGGCGTATTTAGGATTTTTTTGGCTCATTTCAAGCGCGAAACTCTCCTCTTTCGACTCGTTTCATTCGGGTTTTTCGGAGAGAAACGGTTCAGACGCTATATTCAAAATAGTGGAAGGGTATTTTTGATTTTTTAAAATTTCGGAGTTTTTAAACCGCTGTATCTTATTTTCTAGTAGGCGTATTTAGGATTTTTTTGGCTCATTTCAAGCGCGAAAATCTCGTCTTTCGACTGATTTCATTCGGGTTTCTCGGAGATAAACGGTTCAGACGCTATATTCAAAATAGTGGAAGGGTATTTTTGATTTTTTAAAATTTCGTAGTTTTAAACCGCTGTATTTTATCTTCTAGTAGGCGTATTTAGGATTTTTTTGGCTCATTTCAAGCGCGAAACTCTCCTTTTTCGACTCGTTTCATTCGAGTTTTTCGGAGAGAAACGGTTCAGACGCTATATTCAAAATAGTGGAAGGGTATTTTTGATTTTTTAAAATTTCGTAGTTTTTAAACCGCTGTATCTTATCTTCTAGTAGGCGTATTTAGGATTTTTTTGGCTCATTTCAAGCGCGAAACTCTCCTCTTTCGACTCGTTTCATTCGGGTTTTTCGGAGAGAAACGGTTCAGACGCTATATTCAAAATAGTGGAAGGGTATTTTTGATTTTTTAAAATTTCGTAGGTTTAAACCGCAGTATCTTATCTTCTAGTAGGCGTATTTAGGATTTTTTTGGCTCATTTCAAGCGCGAAACTCTCCTCTTTCGACTCGTTTCATTCGAGTTTTTCGGAGAGAAACGGTTCAGACGCTATATTCAAAATAGTGGAAGGGTATTTTTGATTTTTTAAAATTTCGTAGTTTTTAAACCGCTGTATCTTATCTTCTAGTAGGCGTATTTAGGATTTTTTTGGCTCATTTCAAGCGTGAAACTCTCGTCTTTCGACTCGTTTCATTCGAGTTTTTCGGAGAGAAACGGTTCAGACGCTATATTCAAAAAAGTGGAAGGGTATTTTTGATTTTTTAAAATTTCGTAGTCTTTAAACCGCTGTATCTTATCTTCTAGTAGGCGTATTTAGGATTTTTTTGGCTCATTTCAAGCGCGAAAGTCTCGTCTTTCGACTCATTTCATTCGAGTTTTTCGGAGAGAAACGGTTCAGACGCTATATTCAAAATAGTGGAAGGGTATTTTTGATTTTTTAAAATTTCGTAGTTTTTAAACCGCTGTATCTTATCTTGTAGTAGGCGTATTTAGGATTTTTTTGGCTCATTTCAAGCGCGAAACTCTCCTCTTTCGACTCGTTTCATTCGAGTTTTTCGGAGAGAAACGGTTCAGACGCTATATTCAAAATAGTGGAAGGGTATTTTTGATTTTTTAAAATTTCGTAGTTTTAAACCGCTGTATCTTATCTTCTAGTAGGCGTATTTAGGATTTTTTTGGCTCATTTCAAGCGCGAAACTCTCGTCTTTCGACTCATTTCATTCGAGTTTTTCGGAGAGAAACGGTTCAGACGCTATATTCAAAATAGTGGAAGGGTATTTTTGATTTTTTAAAATTTCGTAGTTTTTAAACCGCTGTATCTTATCTTCTAGTAGGCGTATTTAGGATTTTTTTGGCTCATTTCAAGCGCGAAACTCTCGTCTTTCGACTCGTTTCATTCGAGTTTTTCGGAGAGAAACAGGTTCAGACGCTATATTCAAAAGAGTGGAAGGGTATTTTTGATTTTTTAAAATTTCGTAGTTTTAAACCGCTGTATCTTATCTTCTAGTAGGCGTATTTAGGATTTTTTTGGCTCATTACAAGCGCGAAACTCTCCTCTTTCGACTGATTTGATTCGAGTTTTTCGGAGAGAAACGGTTCAGACGCTATATTCAAAATAGTGGAAGGGTATTTTTGATTTTTTAAAATTTCGTAGTTTTTAAACCGCTGTATCTTATCTTCTAGTAGGCGTATTTAGGATTTTTTTGGCTCATTTCAAGCGCGAAACTCTCCTCTTTCGACTGATTTCATTCGGGTTTTTCGGAGAGAAACGGTTCAGACGCTATATTCAAAATAGTGGAAGGGTATTTTTGATTTTTTAAAATTTCGTAGATTTAAACCGCTGTATTTTATCTTCTAGTAGGCGTATTTAGGATTTTTTTGGCTCATTTCAAGCGCGAAACTCTCCTCTTTCGACTCGTTTCATTCGAGTTTTTCGGAGAGAAACGGGTCAGACGCTATATTCAAAATAGTGGAAGGGTATTTTTGATTTTTTAAAATTTCGTAGTATTTAAACCGCTGTATCTTATCTTCTAGTAGGCGTATTTAGGATTTTTTTGGCTCATTTCAAGCGCGAAACTCTCCTCTTTCGACTCGTTTCATTCGGGTTTTTCGGAGAGAAACGGTTCAGACGCTATATTCAAAATAGTGGAAGGGTATTTTTGATTTTTTAAAATTTCGTAGTTTTAAACCGCTGTATCTTATCTTCTAGTAGGCGTATTTAGGATTTTTTTGGCTCATTTCAAGCGCGAAACTCTCCTCTTTCGACTCGTTTCATTCGAGTTTTTCGGAGAGAAACGGTTCAGACGCTATATTCAAAATAGTGGAAGGGTATTTTTGATTTTTTAAAATTTCGTAGTTTTTAAACCGCTGTATCTTATCTTCTAGTAGGCGTATTTAGGATTTTTTTGGCTCATTTCAAGCGTGAAACTCTCGTCTTTCGACTCGTTTCATTCGAGTTTTTCGGAGAGAAACGGTTCAGACGCTATATTCAAAAAAGTGGAAGGGTATTTTTGATTTTTTAAAATTTCGTAGTTTTAAACCGCTGTATCTTATCTTCTAGTAGGCGTATTTAGGATTTTTTTGGCTCATTTCAAGCGCGAAACTCTCCTCTTTCGACTGATTTCATTCGAGTTTTTCGGAGATAAACGGTTCAGACGCTATATTCAAAATAGTGGAAGGGTATTTTTGATTTTTTAAAATTTCGTAGTTTTAAACCGCTGTATTTTATCTTCTAGTAGGCGTATTTAGGATTTTTTTGGCTCATTTCAAGCCCGAAACTCTCCTTTTTCGACTCGATTCATTCGAGTTTTTCGGAGAGAAACGGGTCAGACGCTATATTCAAAATAGTGGAAGGGTATTTTTGATTTTTTAAAATTTCGTAGTATTTAAACCGCTGTATCTTATCTTCTAGTAGGCGTATTTAGGGTTTTTTTGGCTCATTTCAAGCGCGAAACTCTCCTCTTTTGACTGATTTCATTCGGGTTTGTCGGAGAGAAACGGTTCAGACGCTATATTCAAAATAGTGGAAGGGTATTTTTGATTTTTTAAAATTTCGTAGTTTTAAACCGCTGTATCTTATCTTCTAGTAGGCGTATTTAGGATTTTTTTGGCTCATTTCAAGCGCGAAACTCTCCTCTTTCGACTGATTTCATTCGGGTTTTTCGGAGAGAAACGTTTCAGACGCTATATTCAAAATAGTGGAAGGGTATTTTTGATTTTTTAAAATTTCGTAGTATTTAAACCGCTGTATCTTATCTTCTAGTAGGCGTATTTAGGATTTTTTTGGCTCATTTCAAGCGCGAAACTCTCCTCTTTTGACTGATTTCATTCGGGTTTTTCGGAGAGAAACGGTTCAGACGCTATATTCAAAATAGTGGAAGGGTATTTTTGATTTTTTAAAATTTCGTAGTATTAAAACCGCTGTATCTTATCTTCTAGTAGGCGTATTTAGGATTTTTTTGGCTCCTTACAAGCGCGAAACTCTCCTCTTTCGACTCATTTCATTCGGGTTTTTCGGAGAGAAACGGTTCAGACGCTATATTTAAAATAGTGGAAGGGTATTTTTGATTTTTTAAAATTTCGTAGTATTTAAACCGCTGTATCTTATCTTCTAGTAGGCGTATTTAGGATTTTTTTGGCTCATTACAAGCGCGAAACTCTCCTCTTTCGACTGATTTCATTCGGGTTTTTCGGAGAGAAACGGTTCAGACGCTATATTCAAAATAGTGGAAGGGTATTTTTGATTTTTTAAAATTTCGTAGTATTTAAACCGCTGTATCTTATCTTCTAGTAGGCGTATTTAGGATTTTTTTGGCTCCTTTACAAGCGCGAAACTCTACTCTTTCGACTCATTTCGTTCGGGTTTTTCGGAGAGAAACGGTTCAGACGCTATATTCAAAAGAGTGGAAGGGTATTTTTGATTTTTTAAAATTTCGAAGTATTTAAACCGCTGTATCTTATCTTCTAGTAGGCGTATTTAGGATTTTTTTGGCTCATTACAAGCGCGAAACTCTCCTCTTTCGACTGATTTCATTCGGGTTTTTCGGAGAGAAACGGTTCAGACGCTATATTCAAAATAGTGGAAGGGTATTTTTGATTTTTTAAAATTTCGAAGTCTTTAAACCGCTGTATCTTATCTTTTAGTATGTGTATTTAGGATTTTTTTGGCTCCTTACAAGCGCGAAACTCTCCTCTTTCGAATCATTTCATTCGGATTTTTCGGAGAGAAACGGTTCAGACGCTATATTCAAAATAGTGGAAGGGTATTTTTGATTTTTTAAAATTTCGAAGTCTTTAAACCGCTGTATCTTATCTTTTAGTATGTGTATTTAGGATTTTTTTGGCTCCTTACAAGCGCAAAACTCTCCTCTTTCGAATCATTTCATTCGGGTCTTTCGGAGAGAAACGTTTCAGACGCTCTATTCAAAATAGAGCAAGGGTATTTTTGATTTTTTAAAATTTCGGAATATTTAAACCGCTGTATCTTATCTTCTAGTAGGCGAATTTAGTATTTTTTGGGCACATTTCAAGCGCGAAACACTCCTCTTTCGAATCATTTCATTCGGGTTATTCGGATAGAAACGGTTCAGACGCTATATTCAAAATAGTGGAAGGGTATTTTTGATTTTTTAAAATTTCGAAGTTTTTAAATCACTGTATCTTATCTTCTAGTGGGCGTATTTAGGATTTTTTTGGCTCATTTCAAACGCGAAACTCTTCTCTTTCGAATCATTTCATTCGAATTTTTCGGAGAGAAACGGTTCAGACGCTATATTCAAAATAGTGGAAGGTTATTTTTGATTTTTTAAAATTTCGGAATTTTTAAACCGCTCTATCTTATCTTCTAGTAGGCGGATTTAGGATTTTTTTGGCACCTTACAAGCGCGAAACTCTAGTCTTTCGACTCGTTTCATTCGGGTTTTTCGTAGAGAAACGGATCCGACGCTATATTCAAAATAGTGGAAGGGTATTTTTGATTTTTTAAAATTTCGTAGTTTTAAACCGCAGTATCTTATCTTCTAGTAGGCGTATTTAGGATTTTTTTGGCTCATTTCAAGCGCGAAACTCTCCTCTTTCGACTGATTTCATTCGGGTTTCTCGGAGATAAACGGTTCAGACGCTATATTCAAAATAGTGGAAGGGTACTTTTGATTTTTTAAAATTTCGTAGATTTAAACCGCAGTATTTTATCTTCTAGTAGGCGTATTTAGGATTTTTTTGGCTCATTTCAAGCGCGAAACTCTCCTCTTTCGACTCGTTTCATTCGGGTTTTTCGGAGATAAACGGTTCAGACGCTAAACTCAAAATAGTGGAAGGGTATTTTTGATTTTTGAAAATTTCGGAATATTTAAACCGCTGTATCTTATTTTCTAGTAGGCGTATTTAGGATTTTTTTGGCTCCTTTCAAGCGCGAAACTCTCCTCTTTCGACTGATTTCATTCGGGTTTTTCGGAGAGAAACGGTTCAGACGCTACAATCAAAATAGTGGAAGGGTATTTTTGATTTTTTAAAATTTCGGAATATTAAAAACCGCTGTATCTTATCTTCTAGTAGGCGTATTTAGGATTTTTTTGGCTCCTTACAAGCGCGAAACTCTCCTCTTTCGACTGATTTCATTCGGGTTTTTCGGAGAGAAACGTTTCAGACGCTATATTGAAAATAGTGGAAGGGTATTTTTGATTTTTTAAAATTTCGTAGTATTTAAACCGCTGTATCTTATCTTCTAGTAGGCGTATTTAGGATTTTTTTGGCTCATTTCAAGCGCGAAACTCTCCTCTTTCGACTGATTTCATTCGAGTTTTTCGGAGAGAAACGGTTCAGACGCTATATTCAAAATAGTGGAAGGGTATTTTTGATTTTTTAAAATTTCGTAGTTTTTAAACCGCTGTATCTTATCTTCTAGAAGGCGTATTTAGGATTTTTTTGGCTCATTTCAAGCGTGAAACTCTCGTCTTTCGACTCGTTTCATTCGAGTTTTTCGGAGAGAAACGGTTCAGACGCTATATTCAAAATAGAGGAAGGGTATTTTTGATTTTTTAAAATTTCGTAGTCTTTAAACCGCTGTATCTTATCTTCTAGTAGGCGTATTTAGGATTTTTTTTGCTCATTTCAAGCGCGAAAGTCTCGTCTTTCGACTCATTTCATTCGAGTTTTTCGGAGAGAAACGGTTCAGACGCTATATTCAAAATAGTGGAAGGGTGCTTTTGATTTTCTAAAATTTCGAAGAATTTAAATCGCTGTATCTTATCTTGTAATAGGCGTATTTAGGATTTTTTTGGCTCATTTCAAGCGCGAAACTCTCCTCTTTCGACTCGTTTCATTCGAGTTTTTCGGAGAGAAACAGTTCAGACTCTATATTCAAAATAGTGGAAGGGTATTTTTGATTTTTTAAAATTTCGTAGCTTTAAACCGCTGTATTTTATCTTCTAGTAGGCGTATTTAGGATTTTTTTGGCTCATTTCAAGCGCGAAACTCTCGTCTTTCGACTCATTTCATTCGAGTTTTTCGGAGAGAAACGGTTCAGACGCTATATTCAAAATAGTGGAAGGGTATTTTTGATTTTTTAAAATTTCGTAGTTTTTAAACCGCTGTATCTTATCTTCTAGTAGGCGTATTTAGGATTTTTTTGGCTCATTTCAAGAGCGAAACTCTCCACTTTCGACTTGTTTCATTCGAGTTTTTCGGAGAGAAACGGTTCAGACGCTATATTCAAAATAGTGGAAGGGTATTTTTGATTTTTTAAAATTTCGTAGTATTTAAACCGCTGTATCTTATCTTCTAGTAGGCGTATTTAGGATTTTTTTGGATCATTTCAAGCGCGAAACTCTCCTCTTTCGACTCGTTTCATTCGAGTTTTTCGGAGAGAAACGGTTCAGACGCTATATTCAAAATAGTGGAAGGGTATTTTTGATTTTTTAAAATTTCGTAGTTTTTAAACCGCTGTATCTTATCTTCTAGTAGGCGTATTTAGGATTTTCTTTGCTCATTTCAAGCGCGAAACTCTCCTCTTTCGACGCGTTTCATTCGAGTTTTTCGGAGAGAAACGGTTCAGACGCTATATTCAAAATAGTGGAAGGGTATTTTTGATTTTTTAAAATTTCGTAGTTTTTAAACCGCTGTATCTTATCTTCTAGTAGGCGTATTTAGGATTTTTTTGGCTCCTTACAAGCGCGAAACTCTCCTCTTTCGACTGATTTGATTCGGGTTTCTCGGAGATAAACGGTTCAGACGCTATATTCAAAATAGTGGAAGGGTATTTTTGATTTTTTAAATTTCGTAGTTTTTAAACCGCTGTATCTTATCTTCTAGTAGGCGTATTTAGGATTTTTTTGGCTCCTTACAAGCGCGAAACTCTCCTCTTTCGACTTATTTGATTCGGGTTTCTCGGAGATAAACGGTTCAGACGCTATATTCAAAATAGTGGAAGGGTATTTTTGATTTTTTAAATTTTGTAGTTTTTATACCGCTGTATCTTATCTTCTAGTTGGCGTATTTAGGATTTTTTTGGCTTATTTCAAGCGCGAAACTCTCCTCTTTCGACTCGTTTCATTCGAGTTTTTCGGAGAGAAACGGGTCAGACGCTATATTCAAAATAGTGGAAGGGTATTTTTGATTTTTTAAAATTTCGTAGATTTAAACCGCAGTATTTTATCTTCTAGTAGGCGTATTTAGGATTTTTTTGGCTCATTTCAAGCGCGAAACTCTCCTCTTTCGACTCGATTCATTCGAGTTTTTCGGAGAGAAACGGGTCAGACGCTATATTCAAAATAGTGGAAGGGTATTTTTGATTTTTTAAAATTTCGTAGTATTTAAACCGCTGTATCTTATCTTCTAGTAGGCGTATTTAGGATTTTTTTGGCTCATTTCAAGCGCGAAACTCTCCTCTTTCGACTCGTTTCATTCGGGTTTTTCGGAGAGAAACGGTTCAGACGCTATATTCAAAATAGTGGAAGGGTATTTTTGATTTTTTAAAATTTCGTAGGTTTAAACCGCTGTATCTTATCTTCTAGTAGGCGTATTTAGGATTTTTTTGGCTCATTTCAAGCGCGAAACTCTCCTCTTTCGACTCGTTTCATTCGAGTTTTTCGGAGAGAAACGGTTCAGACGCTATATTCAAAATAGTGGAAGGGTATTTTTGATTTTTTAAAATTTCGTAGTTTTTAAACCGCTGTATCTTATCTTCTAGTAGGCGTATTTAGGATTTTTTTGGCTCATTTCAAGCGCGAAAGTCTCGTCTTTCGACTCATTTCATTCGAGTTTTTCGGAGAGAAACGGTTCAGACGCTATATTCAAAATAGTGGAAGGGTATTTTTGATTTTTTAAAATTTCGAAGATTTTAAATCGCTGTATCTTATCTTGTAGTAGGCGTATTTAGGATTTTTTTGGCTCATTTCAAGCGCGAAACTCTCCTCTTTCGACTCGTTTCATTCGAGTTTTTCGGAGAGAAACGGTTCAGACGCTATATTCAAAATAGTGGAAGGGTATTTTTGATTTTTTAAAATTTCGTAGTTTTTAAACCGCTGTATCTTATCTTCTAGTAGGCGTATTTAGGATTTTTTTGGCTCATTTCAAGCGTGAAACTCTCGTCTTTCGACTCGTTTCATTCGAGTTTTTCGGAGAGAAACGGTTCAGATGCTATATTCAAAAAAGAGGAAGGGTATTTTTGATTTTTTAAAATTTCGTAGTCTTTAAACCGCTGTATCTTATCTTCTAGTAGGCGTATTTAGGATTTTTTTGGCTCATTTCAAGCGCGAAAGTCTCGTCTTTCGACTCATTTCATTCGAGTTTTTCGGAGAGAAACGGTTCAGACGCTATATTCAAAATAGTGGAAGGGTGTTTTTGATTTTCTAAAATTTCGAAGATTTTAAATCGCTGTATCTTATCTTGTAGTAGGCGTATTTAGGATTTTTTTGGCTCATTTCAAGCGCGAAACTCTCCTCTTTCGACTCGTTACATTCGAGTTTTTCGGAGAGAAACAGTTCAGACGCTATATTCAAAATAGTGGAAGGGTATTTTTGATTTTTTAAAATTTCGTAGCTTTAAACCGCAGTATTTTATCTTCTAGTAGGCGTATTTAGGATTTTTTTGGCTCATTTCAAGCGCGAAACTCTCGTCTTTCGACTCATTTCATTCGAGTTTTTCGGAGAGAAACGGTTCAGACGCTATATTCAAAATAGTGGAAGGGTATTTTTGATTTTTTAAAATTTCGTAGTTTTTAAACCGCTGTATCTTATCTTCTAGTAGGCGTATTTAGGATTTTCTTTGCTCATTTCAAGCGCGAAACTCTCCTCTTTCGACGCGTTTCATTCGAGTTTTTCGGAGAGAAACGGTTCAGACGCTATATTCAAAATAGTGGAAGGGTATTTTTGATTTTTTAAAATTTCGTAGTTTTTAAACCGCTGTATCTTATCTTCTAGTAGGCGTATTTAGGATTTTTTTGGCTCCTTACAAGCGCGAAACTCTCCTCTTTCGACTGATTTGATTCGGGTTTCTCGGAGATAAACGGTTCAGACGCTAGATTCAAAATAGTGGAAGGGTATTTTTGATTTTTTAAATTTCGTAGTTTTTAAACCGCTGTATCTTATCTTCTAGTAGGCGTATTTAGGATTTTTTTGGCTCCTTACAAGCGCGAAACTCTCCTCTTTCGACTTATTTGATTCGGGTTTCTCGGAGATAAACGGTTCAGACGCTATATTCAAAATAGTGGAAGGGTATTTTTGATTTTTTAAATTTTGTAGTTTTTATACCG
>NW_028256833.1:0-15745 GCF_048593485.1 Apis florea | reverse complement strand
AGTGGAAGGGTATTTTTGATTTTTTAAAATTTAGTAGTATTTAAACCGCTGTATCATATCTTCTGGTAGGCGTATTTAGGATTTTTTTGGCTCCTTACAAGCGCGAAACTCTCCTCATTCGACTGATTTCATTCGGGTTTTTCGGAGAGAAAAGGTTCAGACGGTATATTCAAAATAGTGGAAGAGTATTTTTGATTTTTTAAAATTTCGAAGTATTTAAACCGCTGTATCTTATCTTCTAGTAGACGTATTTAGGATTTTTTTGGCTCATTTCAAGCGCAAAACTCTCCTCTTTCGACTGATTTCATTCGGGTTTCTCGGAGAGAAACGGTTCAGACGCTATATTCAAAATAGTGGAAGGGTATTTTTGATTTTTTAAAATTTCGTAGTTTTTAAACCGCTGTATCTTATCTTCTAGTAGGCGTATTTAGGATTTTTTTGGCTCATTTCAAGCGCGAAACTCTCCTCCTTCGACTCGTTTCATTCGAGTTTTTCGGAGAGAAACGGTTCAGACGCTATATTCAAAATAGTGGAAGGGTATTTTTGATTTTTTAAAATTTCGGAATTTTTAAACCGCTGTATCTTATCTTCTAGTAGGCGTATTTAGGATTTTTTTGGCTCCTGACAAGCGCGAAACTCTCCTCTTTCGACTGATTTCATTTGGGTTTCTCGGAGATTTATGGTTCAGGCGCTATATTCATAATAGTGGAAGGGTATTTTTGATTTTTTAAAATTTCGTAGTTTTAAACCGCTGTATCTTATCTTCTAGTAGGCGTATTTAGGATTTTTTTGGCTCATTTCAAGCGCGAATCTCTCCTCCTTCGACTCGTTTCATTCGAGTTTTTCGGAGAGAAACGGTTCAGACGCTATATTCAAAAGAGTGGAAGAGTACTTTTGATTTTTTAAAATTTCGTAGTTTTTAAACCGCTGTATCTTATCTTCTAGTAGGCGTATTTAGGATTTTTTTGGCTCATTTCAAGCGCGAAACTCTCCTCCTTCGACTCGTTTCATTCGAGTTTTTCGGAGAGAAACGGTTCAGACGCTATATTCAAAATAGTGGCAGGGTATTTTTGATTTTTTAAAATTTCGGAATTTTTAAACCGTTGTACCTATTCTTCTAATAGGGGTATTTAGGATTTTTTTGGCTCATTTCAAGCGCAAAACTCTCCTCCTTCGACTCGTTTCATTCGAGTTTTTCGGAGAGAAACGGTTCAGACGCTATATTCAAAAGAGTGGAAGGGTATTTTTGATTTTTTAAAATTTCGAAGTCTTTAAACCGCTGTATCTTATCTTCTAGTAGGCGTATTTAGGATTTTTTTGGCTCCTTACAAGCGCGAAACTCTCCTCTTTCGACTGATTTCATTCGGGTTTTTCGGAGAGAAACGGTTCAGACGCTATATTCAAAAAAGTGGAAGGATATTTTTGATTTTTTAAAATTTCGAAATCTTTAAACCGCTGTATCTTATCTTCTAGTAGGCTAATTTAGGATTTTTTTGGCTTATTTCAAGCGCGAAACTCTCCTCTTTCGAATCGTTTCATTCGGCTTTTTCGGAGAGAAACCGTTCAGACGCTATATTCAAAATAGTGAAAAGTTATTTTTGATTTTTTAAAATTTCGTAGTTTTTAAACCGCTGTATCTTATTTTCTAGTAGGCGTATTTAGGATTTTTTTTGCTCATTTCAAGCGCGAAACTCTCCTCTTTCGACAGGTTTCATTCGAGTTTTTCGGAGAGAAACGGTTCAGACGCTATATTCAAAAGAGTGGAAGGGTATTTTTGATTTTTTAAAATTTCGTAGTTTTTAAACCGCTGTATCTTATCTTCTAGTAGGCGTATTTAGGATTTTTTTGGCTCATTTCAAGCGCGAAACTCTCCTCTTTCGACTGATTTCATTCGGGTTTTTCGGAGAGAAACGGTTCAGACGCTATATTCAAAATAGTGGAAGGGTATTTTTGATTTTTTAATATTTCGGAATTTTTAAACCGTTGTACCTATTCTTCTGGTAGGGGTATTTAGGATTTTTTTGGCTCCTTACAAGCGCGAAACTCTCCTCATTCGACTGATTTCATTCGGGTTTTTCGGAGAGAAAAGGTTCAGACGGTATATTCAAAATAGTGGAAGAGTATTTTTGATTTTTTAAAATTTCGAAGTATTTAAACCGCTGTATCTTATCTTCTAGTAGGCGTATTTAGGATTTTTTTGGCTCATTTCAAGCGCCAAACTCTCCTCTTTCGACTGATTTCATTCGGGTTTCTCGGAGAGAAACGGTTCAGACGCTATATTCAAAATAGTGGAAGGGTATTTTTGATTTTTTAAAATTTCGTAGTTTTTAAACCGCTGTATCTTATCTTCTAGTAGGCGTATTTAGGATTTTTTTGGCTCATTTCAAGCGCGAAACTCTCCTCCTTCGACTCGTTTCATTCGAGTTTTTCGGAGAGAAACGGTTCAGACGCTATATTCAAAATAGTGGAAGGGTATTTTTGATTTTTTAAAATTTCGGAGTTTTTAAACCGCTGTATCTTATCTTCTAGTAGGCGTATTTAGGATTTTTTTGGCTCCTTACAAGCGCGAAACTCTCCTCTTTCGACTGATTTCATTCGGGTTTTTCGGAGAGAAACGGTTCAGACGCTATATTCATAATAGTGGAAGGGTATTTTTGATTTTTTAAAATTTCGTAGTTTTTAAACCGCTGTATCTTATCTTCTAGTAGGCGTATTTAGGATTTTTTTGGCTCATTTCAAGCGCGAAACTCTCCTCTTTCGACTGGTTTCATTCGGGTTTTTCGGAGAGAAACGGTTCAGACGCTATATTCAAAATAGTGGAAGGGTATTTTTGATTTTTTAAAATTTCGTAGTTTTTAAACCGCTGTATCTTATCTTCTAGTAGGCGTATTTAGGATTTTTTTGGCTCATTTCAAGCGCGAAACTCTCCTCTTTCGACTGATTTCATTCGGGTTTTTCGGAGAGAAACGGTTCAGACGCTATATTCAAAATAGTGGAAGGGTATTTTTGATTTTTTAAAATTTCGTAGTTTTTAAACCGCTGTATCTTATCTTCTAGTAGGCGTATTTAGGATTTTTTTGGCTCATTACAAGCGCGAAACTCTCCTCTTTCGACTGATTTCATTCGGGTTTTTCGGAGAGAAACGGTTCAGACGCTATATTCAAAATAGTGGAAGGGTATTTTTGATTTTTTAAAATTTCGTAGTTTTTAAACCGCTGTATCTTATCTTCTAGTAGGCGTATTTAGGATTTTTTTGGCTCCTTACAAGCGCGAAACTCTCCTCTTTCGACTGATTTCATTCGGGTTTCTCGGAGATAAACGTTTCAGACGCTATATTCAAAATAGTGGCAGGGTATTTTTGATTTTTTAAAATTTCGAGGTATTTAAACCGCTGTATCTTATCTTCTAGTAGGCGTATTTAGGATTTTTTTGGCTCATTTCAAGCGAGAAACTCTCCTCTTTCGACTGATTTCATTCGGGTTTTTCGGAGAAAAACGGTTCAGACGCTATATTCAAAATAGTGGAAGGGTATTTTTGCTTTTTAAAATTTCCAAGTTTTTAATCCGCTGTATCTTATCTTCTACTAGGCGTCTTTAGGATTTTTTTGGCTCCTTACAAGCGCGAAACTCTCCTCTTTCGACTAATTTCATTCGGGTTTTTCGGAGAGAAACGGTTCAGACGCTATATTCAAAAGAGTGGAAGGGTATTTTTGATTTTTTAAAATTTCGTAGTTTTTAAACCGCTGTATCTTATCTTCTAGTAGGCGTATTTAGGATTTTTTTGGCTCATTTCAAGCGAGAAACTCTCCTCTTTCGACTGATTTCATTCGGGTTTTTCGGAGAGAAACGGTTCAGACGCTATTATCAAAATAGTGGCGGGGTATTTTTGATTTTTTAAAATTTCGAGGTATTTAAACCGCTGTATCTTATCTTCTAGTAGGCGTATTTAGGATTTTTTTGGCTCATTTCAAGCGAGAAACTCTCCTCTTTCGACTGATTTCATTCGGGTTTTTCGGAGAAAACGGTTCAGACGCTTTATTCAAAATAGTGGAAGGGTATTTTTGATTTTTTAAAATTTCGTAGTTTTTAAACCGCTGTATCTTATCATCTAGTTGGCGTATTTAGGATTTTTTTTGCTCATTTCAAGCGCGAAACTCTCCTCTTTCGACAGGTTTCATTCGAGTTTTTCGGAGAGAAGCGGTTCAGACGCTATATTCAAAATAGTGGAAGGGTATTTTTGATTTTTTAAAATTTCGTAGTATTTAAACCGCTGTATCTTATCCTCTAGTAGGCGTATTTAGGATTTTTTTGGCTCCTTACAAGCGCGAAACTCTCCTCTTTCGACTGATTTCACTCGGGTTTCTCGGAGATAAACGGTTCAGACGCTATATTCAAAATAGTGGAAGGGTATTTTTGATTTTTTAAAATTTCGAGGTATTTAAACCGCTGTATCTAATCTTCTAGTAGGCGTATTTAGGATTTTTTGGCTCCTTACAAGCGCGAAACTCTCCTCTTTCGACTTATTTCATTCGGGTTTTTCGGAGAGAAACGGTTCAGACGATATATTCAAAAGAGTGGAAGGGTATTTTTGATTTTTTAAAATTTCGAAGTATTTAAACCGCTGTATCTTATCTTCTAGTAGGCGTATTTAGGATTTTTTTGGCTCATTTCCAGCGCGAAACTCTCCTCTTTCGACAGGTTTCATTCGAGTTTTTCGGAGAGAAGCGGTTCAGACGCTATATTCAAAATAGTGGAAGGGTATTTTTGATTTTTTAAAATTTCGTAGTATTTAAACCGCTGTATCTTATCTTCTAGTAGGCGTATTTAGGATTTTTTTGGCTCCTTACAAGCGCGAAACTCTCCTCTTTCGACTGATTTCACTCGGGTTTCTCGGAGATAAACGGTTCAGACGCTATATTCAAAATAGTGGAAGGGTATTTTTGATTTTTTAAAATTTCGAAGTCTTTAAACCGCTGTATCTTATCTTCTAGTAGGCGTATTTAGGATTTTTTGGCTCCTTACAAGCGCGAAACTCTCCTCTTTCGACTTATTTCATTCGGGTTTTTCGGAGAGAAACGGTTCAGACGCTATATTCAAAAGAGTGGAAGGGTATTTTTGATTTTTTAAAATTTCGAAGTCTTTAAACCGCTGTATCTTATCTTCTAGTAGGCGTATTTAGGATTTTTTTGGCTCCTTACAAGCGCGAAACTCTCCTCTTTCGACTGATTTCATTCGGGTTTTTCGGAGAGAAACGGTTCAGACGCTATATTCAAAAAAGTGGAAGGGTATTTTTGATTTTTTAAAATTTCGTAGTTTTTAAACCGCTGTATCTTATCTTCTAGTAGGCGTATTTAGGATTTTTTTGCTCCTTACAAGCGTGAAACTCTCCTCTTTCGACTGATTTCACTCGGGTTTTTCGGAGATAAACGGTTCAGACGCTATATTCAAAATAGTGGAAGGGTATTTTTGATTTTTTAAAATTTCGAAGTTTTTAAACCGCTGTATCTTATCTTCTAGTAAGCGTATTTAGGATTTTTTGGCTCCTTACAAGCGCGAAACTCTCCCCTTTCGACTTATTTCATTCGGGTTTTTCGGAGAGAAACGATTCAGACGCTATATTCAAAAAAGTGGAAGGGTATTTTTGATTTTTTAAAAATTCGAAGTCTTTTAAACCGCTGTATCTTATCTTCTAGTAGGCTAATTTAGGATTTTTTTGGCTTATTTCAAGCGCGAAACTCTCCTCTTTCGAATCGTTTCATTCGGCTTTTTCGGAGAGAAACCGTTCAGACGCTATATTCAAAATAGTGAAAAGTTATTTTTGATTTTTTAAAATTTCGTAGTTTTTAAACCGCTGTATCCTATTTTCTAGTAGGCGTATTTAGGATTTTTTTTGCTCATTTCAAGCGCGAAACTCTCCTCTTTCGACTCGTTTCATTCGAGTTTTTCGGAGAGAAACGGTTCAGACGCTATATTCAAAATAGTGGTAGGGTATTTTTGATTTTTTAAAATTTCGGAGTTTTTAAACCGTTGTACCTAATCTTCTAGTAGGGGTATTTAGGATTTTTTTGGCTCCTTACAAGCGCGAAACTCTCCTCTTTCGACTGATTTCATTCGGGTTTTTCGGAGAGAAACGGTTCAGACGGTATATTCAAAATAGTGGAAGGGTATTTTTGATTTTTTAAAATTTCGAAGTATTTAAACCGCTGTATCTTATCTTCTAGTAGGCGTATTTAGGATTTTTTTGGCTCCTTACAAGCGCGAAACTCTCCTCTTTCGACTGATTTCATTCGGGTTTTTCGGAGTGAAACGGTTCAGACGCTATATTCAAAAGAGTGGAAGGGTATTTTTGATTTTTTAAAATTTCGAGGTATTTAAACCGCTGTATCTTATCTTCTAGTAGGCGTATTTAGGATTTTTTTTGCTCATTTCAAGCGCGAAACTCTCCTCTTTCGACTGGTTTCATTCGGGTTTTTCGGAGAGAAACGGTTCAGACGCTATATTCAAAATAGTGGAAGGGTATTTTTGATTTTTTAAAATTTCGTAGATTTAAACCGCTGTATCTTATCTTCTAGTAGGCGTATTTAGGATTTTTTTGGCTCCGTACAAGCGCGAAACTCTCCTCTTTCGACTGATTTCACTCGGGTTTCTCGGAGATAAACGGTTCAGACGCTATATTCAAAATAGTGGAAGGGTATTTTTGATTTTTTTAAATTTCGAAGTCTTTAAACCGCTGTATCTTATCTTCTAGTAGGCGTATTTAGGATTTTTTGGCTCCTTACAAGCGCGAAACTCTCCTCTTTCGACTTATTTCATTCGGGTTTTTCGGAGAGAAACGGTTCAGACGCTATATTCAAAAGAGTGGAAGGGTATTTTTGATTTTTTAAAATTTCGAAGTTTTTAAACCGCTGTATTTTATCTTCTAGTAGGCGTATTTAGGATTTTTTGGCTCCTTACAAGCGCGAAACTCTCCTCTTTCGACTGATTTCATTCGGGTTTAACGGAGAGAAACGGTTCAGACGCTATATTCAAAAGAGTGGAAGGGTATTTTTGATTTTTTAAAATTTCGAGGTATTTAAACCGCTGTATCTTATCTTCTAGTAGGCGTATTTAGGATTTTTTTTGCTCATTTCAAGCGCGAAACTCTCCTCTTTCGACTGGTTTCATTCGAGTTTTTCGGAGAGAAACGGTTCAGACGCTATATTCAAAATAGTGGAAGGGTATTTTTGATTTTTTAAAATTTCGTAGATTTAAACCGCTGTATCTTATCTTCTAGTAGGCGTATTTAGGATTTTTTTGGCTCCGTACAAGCGCGAAACTCTCCTCTTTCGACTGATTTCACTCGGGTTTCTCGGAGATAAACGGTTCAGACGCTATATTCAAAATAGTGGAAGGGTATTTTTGATTTTTTTAAATTTCGAAGTTTTTAAACCGCTGTATCTTATCTTCTAGTAGGCGTATTTAGGATTTTTTGGCTCCTTACAAGCGCGAAACTCTCCTCTTTCGACTTATTTCATTCGGGTTTTTCGGAGAGAAACGGTTCAGACGCTATATTCAAAAGAGTGGAAGGGTATTTTTGATTTTTTAAAATTTCGAAGTCTTTAAACCGCTGTATCTTATCTTCTAGTAGGCGTATTTAGGATTTTTTGGCTCCTTACAAACGCGAAACTCTCCCCTTTCGACTTATTTCATTCGGGTTTAACGGAGAGAAACGGTTCAGACGCTATATTCAAAAGAGTGGAAGGGTATTTTTGATTTTTTAAAATTTCGAAGTCTTTAAACCGCTGTATCTTATCTTCTAGTAGGCGTATTTAGGATTTTTTTGGCTCCTTACAAGCGCGAAACTCTCCTCTTTCGACTGATTTCATTCGGGTTTTTCGGAGAGAAACGATTCAGACGCTATATTCAAAAAAGTGGAAGGGTATTTTTGATTTTTTAAAATTTCGTAGTATTTAAACCGCTGTATCTTATCTTCTAGTAGGCGTATTTAGGATTTTTTTGGCTCCTTACAAGCGCGAAACTCTCCTCTTTCGACTGATTTCACTCGGGTTTCTCGGAGATAAACGGTTCAGACGCTATATTCAAAATAGTGGAAGGGTATTTTTGATTTTTTAAAATTTCGAAGTCTTTAAACCGCTGTATCTTATCTTCTAGTAGGCGTATTTAGGATTTTTTTGGCTCCTTACAAGCGCGAAACTCTCCTCTTTCGACTGATTTCATTCGGGTTTTTCGGAGAGAAACGATTCAGACGCTATATTCAAAAAAGTGGAAGGGTATTTTTGATTTTTTAAAAATTCGAACTCTTTTAAACCGCTGTATCTTATCTTCTAGTAGGCTAATTTAGGATTTTTTTGGCTTATTTCAAGCGCGAAACTCTCCTCTTTCGAATCGTTTCATTCGGCTTTTTCGGAGAGAAACCGTTCAGACGCTATATTCAAAATAGTGAAAAGTTATTTTTGATTTTTTAAAATTTCGTAGTTTTTAAACCGCTGTATCCTATTTTCTAGTAGGCGTATTTAGGATTTTTTTTGCTCATTTCAAGCGCGAAACTCTCCTCTTTCGACTCGTTTCATTCGAGTTTTTCGGAGAGAAACGGTTCAGACGCTATATTCAAAATAGTGGTAGGGTATTTTTGATTTTTTAAAATTTCGGAATTTTTAAACCGTTGTACCTAATCTTCTAATAGGGGTATTTAGTATTTTTTTGGCTCCTTACAAGCGCGAAACTCTCCTCTTTCGACTGATTTCATTCGGGTTTTTCGGAGAGAAACGGTTCAGACGGTATATTCAAAATAGTTGAAGGGTATTTTTGATTTTTTAAAATTTCGAAGTATTTAAACCGCTGTATCTTATCTTCTAGTAGGCGTATTTAGGATTTTTTTGGCTCCTTACAAGCGTGAAACTCTCCTCATTCGACTGATTTCATTCGGGTTTTTCGGAGAGAAACTGTTCAGACGCTATATTCAAAAGAGTGGAAGGGTATTTTTGATTTTTTAAAATTTCGAGGTATTTAAACCGCTGTATCTTATCTTCTAGTAGGCGTATTTAGGATTTTTTTTGCTCATTTCAAGCGCGAAACTCTCCTCTTTCGACAGGTTTCATTCGAGTTTTTCGGAGAGAAACGGTTCAGACGCTATATTCAAAATAGTGGAAGGGTATTTTTGATTTTTTAAAATTTCGTAGATTCGAACCGCTGCATCTTATCTTCTAGTAGGCGTATTTAGGATTTTTTTGGCTCCGTACAAGCGCGAAATTCTCCTCTTTCGACTGATTTCACTCGGGTTTCCCGGAGATAAACGGTTCAGACGCTATATTCAAAATAGTGGAAGGGTATTTTTGATTTTTTTAAATTTCGAAGTCTTTAAACCGCTGTATCTTATCTTCTAGTAGGCGTATTTAGGATTTTTTGGCTCCTTACAAGCGCGAAACTCTCCTCTTTCGACTTATTTCATTCGGGTTTTTCGGAGAGAAACGGTTCAGACGCTATATTCAAAAGAGTGGAAGGGTATTTTTGATTTTTTAAAATTTCGAAGTATTTAAACCGCTGTATCTTATCTTCTAGTAGGCGTATTTAGGATTTTTTTGGCTCCCTACAAGCGCGAAACTCTACTCTTTCGACTGATTTCATTCGGGTTTCTCGGAGATAAACGGTTCAGACGCTATATTCAAAATAGTGTAAGGGCATTTTTGATTTTTTAAAATTTCGTAGTTTTTAAACCGCTGTATCTTATCTTCTAGTAGGCGTATTTAGGATTTTTTTGGCTCCTTACAAGCGCGAAACTCTCCTCTTTCGACTGATTTCATTCGGATTTCTCGGAGATAAACGGTTCAGACGCTATATTCAAAATAGTGGAAGGGTATTTTTGATTTTTTAAAATTTCGTAGTGTTTAAACCGCTGTATCTTCTCTTCTAGTAGGCGTATTTAGGATTTTTTTGGCTCCTTACAAGCGCGAAACTCTCCTCTTTCGACTGATTTCATTCGGGTTTTTCGGAGAGTAACGGTTCAGACGCTATATTCAAAAAAGTGGAAGGGTATTTTTGATTTTTTAAAATTTCGAAGTTTTTAGACCGCTGTATCTTATCTTCTAGTAGGCGTATTTAGGATTTTTTTGGCTCATTTCAAGCGAGAAACTCTCCTCTTTCGACTGATTTCATTCGGGTTTTTCGGAGAGAAACAGTTCAGACGCTATATTCAAAATAGTGGAAGGGTATTTTTGATTTTTTAAAATTTCGTTGTATTTAAACCGCTGTATCTTATCTTCTAGTAGGCGTATTTAGGATTTTTTTGGCTCATTTCAAGCGAGAAACTCTCCTCTTTCGACAGGTTTCATTCGAGTTTTTCGGAGAGAAACGGTTCAGACGCTATATTCAAAATAGTGGAAGGGTATTTTTGATTTTTTAAATTTTCGTAGTTTTTAAACCGCTGTATCTTATATTCTAGAAGGCGTATTTAGGATTTTTTGGCTCCTTACAAGCGCGAAACTCTCCTCTTTCGATTGATTTCATTCGGGTTTCTCTGAGATAAACGGTTCAAAAGCTGTATTCAAAATAGTGTAAGGGTATTTTTGATTTTTTAAAATTTCGTAGTTTTTAAACCGCTGTATCTTATCTTCTAGTAGGCGTTTTTAGGATTTTTTTTGCTCATTTCAAGCGCGAAACTCTCCTCTTTCGACTGATTTCATTCGGGTTTTTCGGAGAGAAACGATTCAGACGCTATATTCAAAAAAGTGGAAGGGTATTTTTGATTTTTTAAAAATTCGAACTCTTTTAAACCGCTGTATCTTATCTTCTAGTAGGCTAATTTAGGATTTTTTAGGCTTATTTCTAGCGCGAAACTCTCCTCTTTCGAATCGTTTCATTCGGCTTTTTCGGAGAGAAACCGTTCAGACGCTATATTCAAAATAGTGAAAGGTTATTTTTGATTTTTTAAAATTTCGTAGTTTTTAAACCGCTGTATCCTATTTTCTAGTAGGCGTATTTAGGATTTTTTTTGCTCATTTCAAGCGCGAAACTCTCCTCTTTCGACTCGTTTCATTCGAGTTTTTCGGAGAGAAACGGTTCAGACGCTATATTCAAAATAGTGGTAGGGTATTTTTGATTTTTTAAAATTTCGGAATTTTTAAACCGTTGTACCTAATCTTCTAATAGGGGTATTTAGTATTTTTTTGGCTCCTTACAAGCGCGAAACTCTCCTCTTTCGACTTATTTCATTCGGGTTTTTCGGAGAGAAACGGTTCAGACGCTATATTCAAAAGAGTGGAAGGGTATTTTTGATTTTTTAAAATTTCGAAGTATTTAAACCGCTGTATCTTATCTTCTAGTAGGCGTATTTAGGATTTTTTTGGCTCCCTACAAGCGCGAAACTCTCCTCTTTCGACTGATTTCATTCGGGTTTCTCGGAGATAAACGGTTCAGACGCTATATTCAAAATAGTGTAAGGGTATTTTTGATTTTTTAAAATTTCGTAGTTTTTAAACCGCTGTATCTTATCTTCTAGTAGGCGTATTTAGGATTTTTTTGGCTCCTTACAAGCGCGAAACTCTCCTCTTTCGACTGATTTCATTCGGGTTTCTCGGAGATAAACGGTTCAAACGCTATATTCAAAATAGTGG
Source organism: Apis florea (assembly GCF_048593485.1). Classification (NCBI taxonomy): domain Eukaryota; kingdom Metazoa; phylum Arthropoda; class Insecta; order Hymenoptera; family Apidae; genus Apis; species Apis florea. The sequence continues at coordinate 4,137 of NW_028256833.1, read as the reverse complement.
AAGGGTATTTTTGATTTTTTAAAATTTCGTTGTATTTAAACCGCTGTATCTTATCTTCTAGTAGGGGTATTTAGGATTTTTTTGGCTCATTTCAAGCGAGAAACTCTCCTCTTTCGACAGGTTTCATTCGAGTTTTTCGGAGAGAAACGGTTCAGACGCTATATTCAAAATAGTGGAAGGGTATTTTTGATTTTTTAAATTTTCGTAGTTTTTAAACCGCTGTATCTTATATTCTAGTAGGCGTATTTAGGATTTTTTGGCTCCTTACAAGCGCGAAACTCTCCTCTTTCGATTGATTTCATTCGGGTTTCTCTGAGATAAACGGTTCAAAAGCTATATTCAAAATAGTGTAAGGGTATTTTTGATTTTTTAAAATTTCGTAGTTTTTAAACCGCTGTATCTTATCTTCTAGTAGGCGTTTTTAGGATTTTTTTGGCTCATTTCAAGCGCGACACTCTTCTCTTTCGAATCGTTTCATCCGTGTTTTTCGGAGAGAAACGGTTCAGACGCTATATTCAAAATAGTGGAAGGGTATTTTTGATTTTTTAAAATTTCGAAGTTTTTAGATCGCTGTATCTTATCTTCTAGTAGGCGTATTTAGGATTTTTTTGGCTCATTTCAAGCGAGAAACTCTCCTCTTTCGACTGATTTCATTCGGGTTTTTCGGAGAGAAACGGTTCAGACGCTATATTCAAAATAGTGGAAGGGTATTTTTGATTTTTTAAAATTTCGAAGTTTTTAGATCGCTGTATCTTATCTTCTAGTAGGCGTATTTAGGATTTTTTGGCTCCTTACAAGCGCGAAACTCTCCTCTTTCGACTTATTTCATTCGGGTTTTTCGGAGAGAAACGGTTCAGACGCTATATTCAAAAGAGTGGAAGGGTATTTTTGATTTTTTAAAATTTCGAAGTATTTAAACCGCTGTATCTTATCTTCTAGTAGGCGTATTTAGGATTTTTTTGGCTCCCTACAAGCGCGAAACTCTCCTCTTTCGACTGATTTCATTCGGGTTTCTCGGAGATAAACGGTTCAGACGCTATATTCAAAAGAGTGTAAGGGTATTTTTGATTTTTTAAAATTTCGTGGTTTTTAAACCGCTGTATCTTATCTTCTAGTAGGCGTATTTAGGATTTTTTTGGCTCCTTACAAGCGCGAAACTCTCCTCTTTCGACTGATTTCACTCGGGTTTCTCGGAGATAAACGGTTCAGACGCTATATTCAAAATAGTGGAAGGGTATTTTTGATTTTTTAAAATTTCGAGGTATTTAAACCGCTGTATCTTATCTTCTAGTAGGCGTATTTAGGATTTTTTGGCTCCTTACAAGCGCGAAACTCTCCTCTTTCGACTTATTTCATTCGGGTTTTTCGGAGAGAAACGGTTCAGACGCTATATTCAAAAGAGTGGAAGGGTATTTTTGATTTTTTAAAATTTCGAAGTATTTAAACCGCTGTATCTTATCTTCTAGTAGGCGTATTTAGGATTTTTTTGGCTCATTTCAAGCGCGAAACTCTCCTCTTTCGACTGGTTTCATTCGGGTTTTTCGGAGAGAAGCGGTTCAGACGCTATATTCAAAATAGTGGAAGGGTATTTTTGATTTTTTAAAATTTCGTAGTATTTAAACCGCTGTATCTTATCTTCTAGTAGGCGTATTTAGGATTTTTTTGGCTCATTACAAGCGCGAAACTCTCCTCTTTCGACTGATTTCACTCGGGTTTCTCGGAGATAAACGGTTCAGACGCTATATTCAAAATAGTGGAAGGGTATTTTTGATTTTTTAAAATTTCGGAATTTTTAAACCGTTGTACCTAATCTTCTAATAGGGGTATTTAGTATTTTTTTGGCTCCTTACAAGCGCGACACTCTTCTCTTTCGAATCGTTTCATCCGTGTTTTTCGGAGAGAAACGGTTCAGACGCTATATTCAAAATAGTGGAAGGGTATTTTTGATTTTTTAAAATTTCGAAGTTTTTAGACCGCTGTATCTTATCTTCTAGTAGGCGTATTTAGGATTTTTTTGGCTCATTTCAAGCGCGAAACTCTCCTCTTTCGACTGATTTCATTCGGGTTTTTCGGAGAGAAACGGTTCAGACGCTATATTCAAAAAAGTGGAAGGGTATTTTTGATTTTTTAAAATTTCGAAGTCTTTTAAACCGCTGTATCTTATCTTCTAGTAGGCGTATTTAGGATTTTTTTGGCTCATTTCAAGCGCGAAACTCTCCTCTTTCGAATCGTTTCATTCGGGTTTTTCGGAGAGAAACGGTTCAGACGCTATATTCAAAATAGTGAAAAGTTATTTTTGATTTTTTAAAATTTCGTAGTTTTTAAACCGCTGTATCCTATTTTCTAGTAGGCGTATTTAGGATTTTTTTTGCTCATTTCAAGCGCGAAACTCTCCTCTTTCGACTGGTTTCATTCGGGTTTTTCGGAGAGAAACGGTTCAGACGCTATATTCAAAATAGTGGAAGGGTATTTTTGATTTTTTAAAATTTCGTAGTTTTGAACCGCTGTATCTTATCTTCTAGTAGGCGTATTTAGGATTTTTTTGGCTCCGTACAAGCGCGAAATTCTCCTCTTTCGACTGATTTCACTCGGGTTTTTCGGAGATAAACGGTTCAGACGCTATATTCAAAATAGTGGAAGGGTATTTTTGATTTTTTTAAATTTCGAAGTCTTTAAACCGCTGTATCTTATCTTCTAGTAGGCGTATTTAGGATTTTTTGGCTCCTTACAAGCGCGAAACTCTCCTCTTTCGACTTATTTCATTCGGGTTTTTCGGAGAGAAACGGTTCAGACGCTATATTCAAAAGAGTGGAAGGGTATTTTTGATTTTTTAAAATTTCGAAGTATTTAAACCGCTGTATCTTATCTTCTAGTAGGCGTATTTAGGATTTTTTTGGCTCATTACAAGCGCGAAACTCTACTCTTTCGACTGATTTCATTCGGGTTTCTCGGAGATAAACGGTTCAGACGCTATATTCAAAATAGTGGAAGGGCATTTTTGATTTTTTAAAATTTCGTAGTTTTTAAACCGCTGTATCTTATCTTCTAGTAGGCGTATTTAGGATTTTTTTGGCTCCTTACAAGCGCGAAACTCTCCTCTTTCGACTGATTTCGTTCGGGTTTCTCGGAGATAAACGGTTCAGACGCTATATTCAAAATAGTGGAAGGGTATTTTTGATTTTTTAAAATTTCGTAGTGTTTAAACCGCTGTATCTTATCTTCTAGTAGGCGTATTTAGGATTTTTTTGGCTCCTTACAAGCGCGAAACTCTCCTCTTTCGACTGATTTCATTCGGGTTTTTCGGAGAGTAACGGTTCAGACGCTATATTCAAAATAGTGGAAGGGTATTTTTGATTTTTTAAAATTTCGAGGTTTTTAGACCGCTGTATCTTATCTTCTAGTAGGCGTATTTAGGATTTTTTTGGCTCATTTCAAGCGAGAAACTCTCCTCTTTCGACTGATTTCATTCGGGTTTTTCGGAGAGAAACGGTTCAGACGCTATATTCAAAATAGTGGAAGGGTATTTTTGATTTTTTAAAATTTCGTTGTATTTAAACCGCTGTATCTTATCTTCTAGTAGGCGTATTTAGGATTTTTTTGGCTCATTTCAAGCGCGAAACTCTCCTCATTCGACAGGTTTCATTCGGGTTTTTCGGAGAGAAACGGTTCAGACGCTATATTCAAAATAGTGGAAGGGTATTTTTGATTTTTTAAATTTTCGTAGTTTTTAAACCGCTGTATCTTATCTTCTAGTAGGCGTATTTAGGATTTTTTGGCTCCTTACAAGCGCGAAACTCTCCTCTTTCGATTGATTTCATTCGGGTTTCTCGGAGATAAACGGTTCAAAAGCTGTATTCAAAATAGTGTAAGGGTATTTTTGATTTTTTAAAATTTCGTAGTTTTTAAACCGCTGTATCTTATCTTCTAGTAGGCGTATTTAGGATTTTTTTGGCTCATTTCAAGCGCGAAACTCTCCTCTTTCGACTGGTTTCATTCGGGTTTTTCGGAGAGAAACGGTTCAGACGCTATATTCAAAATAGTGGAAGGGTATTTTTGATTTTTTAAAATTTCGAAGTATTTTAAACCGCTGTATCTTATCTTCTAGTAGGCGTATTTAGGATTTTTTTGGCTCATTTC